>NC_064416.1:1867500-2052500 GCF_023375975.1 Astyanax mexicanus | reverse complement strand
TTTAAACCAGGAAATACTGTGGACACGGCAAGAACCTATGTAATGGGGAGTTGAAATTAGCTTTTATTTTTCCATTCCACCTTAAATGCTGAAACTTCTGCTGTCTGCTGGACCATTTAAGGTGGAATGGGAACGTTAGCTAGTTAGTTAGCTGCTGAGACAAAATATTAGTGGTGTTTTTATGCATGTTATAAAGAAAAATGCCATAAAACTTTAATACTACAGATGAAACTATGGAAAAAAAGTGAATATTGTCATTTTTAGCAGGGAAAATACTCAAATTTATAGGTTTCTTCGGTTGTTTGTGCTGCTGCATCTAAGGGTTAATACGGGATTGGGGCTAAATCTTTTGTTTGTATTAAAATTTGACAACTATAATACACGTTATATTGATATTGATCCAACTATAATGTAAAATATGTATAATTTTACAATATTTACTGTGTGTGTTATATTATAGTACATATTGTAGATTATAAAATGTTCTGTGGCTAGTTTATAACAGCGCTTTGTGTGTTTTTAGCATAGACACTACCTACTCATCACTTTCACTCACTTTCTCTTCCTCTCATCCTGCTCTCTCGCTCTATTCAGATCATTCAGAAAACAACTTCTCCTTTTACTCGGAAATCCCCCCCACACCCCCTTCCCATCAGCCCCACAGGAGCCAGTGTTTTACTCCCAGTTCCTGACTCCAGCTCCAGTTAGATCCACCAGTAAAACCTCTTCATCCCTCAAAAATACACTAATTAATTAACATTAATATCGCAACAAACAGTACATTTTTTAATGGGAAAACTCAAGTTTAAATGAGCCAATAAAATCACAAAAACAAGAAACGACTTAAACATCACGTAAAACCTTTACGCTGCTTCTTTTTAACACATCGAGAGACAACATGATCATATTGTGTCACTCCCAAAGTGTTTGGACATAGAATCTGCATAGGACCACCCAGAAAGTACACAGCAGGATTAGCTAGCAGACTTCTTCTGAGGGAGGGATCTGTACCTACTGTCCGTGTCAAGTCAGCAGATGAGGGAGATGTAAGTACTTTCAAATATAGAGTTTTGTGTTTCCATCACTGTTAAAATTTCAGTGAGTTAGCATCATGCTAACAGCTGGCCTTGGCAGGTTTATAGCCACAATGCTAACAGACACAGCAGCTGGCCTCGTCCAAGTGATGCTAACAGCTGGCTTTGGCAGGGTTGCAGCTAAGATGCTAATTGACACAGTTGCCAAGCTAACCAACGTGATGCTAACAGCTGGCCTTGGTAGGGTTAGACCCACAATGCTAACATACACAGCTAACATACACAGTGACTCTAACCTTACCAAGGCTAGCTGTTAGCATCACTTTGATGAGCCTGGGTGCTGTGTGCTAATAGATTGGCTCAGCATATTTATAGTGAGTTACCATATGCTAATAGATGGCCTTTGCAGAGTTAGAGCTATAATGCTAACAGATGCTAACAGACAACAGCTGGGCTCAGCAAAACATTTCAGTGAGTTAGCATCATTCTAACATCTGGTCTTGGCAGGGCTAGAGCTAAGATGCTAACATACACAGCTAACATATATAGAGAGCTAGCTGTTAACATCAGTTTGATGAGTCTGATTGCTGTGTGCTAAAAGCTGAGCTCAGCAAAATTGGACTGGGTTAGCACCATGCTAACAGCCAGCTATGGCAGGGTTAACACTAAGATACTAACAGACACAGCAGATGGGCTCAGCTAAATTTCTGTTAGTTAGCATCATGCTAACAGCTAGCCTTGGCAGGGTTAGAGCTATGATGCTAGGAGACATTGCAGATGGGCTCAGCAAGGCCTCATAAAAGATTTTTTGTCAGTTAGCATTGTGACTAGCTGTTAGCATGATGCTCAGTCACTGAATTTTTGCTGAGCCAAATTAGAGTGAGTTAGCATCATGCTAACAGCTGACTTTTATCAGAGTTAGAGCTATAATGGTAACAGTCACAGCAGCCAGCCTGGTCCAAGTGATGCTAACAGCTAGACTTGGCAGGGTTAGGGCTACAATGCTAACAGACACAGCAGCTGGGATAAGCAAAATTTTAGTCAGTTAGCATCATGCTATCAGCTGGTTTTGGCAGGGTTAGCGCTACATCGCTAACATACACAGCAGCCAGCCTCGTCCAAGTGATGCTAACAGCTGGCTTTGGCAGTGTAAGAACTAAGATGTTAACAGATACAGCAGCCAAGCTCATCAATGTGATGCTAACAGTTGGCCTTGGTAGGGTTAGCACAACAATGCTAACATACATAGCAGATGGGCTCAGCAAAATGTCAATAAGCTAGCATCATTCTAACAGCTGGTCTTGGCAGGGTTAGAGCTATGATGCTACCAGACACAGCAGATGGGCTCTGCAAAATTTCAGTGAGTTAGCATCATGCTAACAGTTAGACTTTTTTTTAGACATTGTGAGCCTGGTTGCTGTGTGCTAACATCTGGGCTCATCAACATTTCTGTGAATTAGCATCATGCTAACAGCTGGCATTGGCAAGATTAGATAGTCTCAGCAAATTTGGCGTGAGCTAGCATCATGCTAACAGCTAGCCTTCACTGGGTTTGAGCTACAATACAGCTAACATACACAGAAGCTATGCTCAGCAAAGCCTTATATAAGTTTTTTGTGTCTGTTAGCATTGTGATTCTAAACCTACCATGATGTTAGCATCACGTTAATGAGCCTGGTTGCTGTGTGCTAACAGCTGGGCTCAGCAAAACTGGAGTAAGTTAGCCTCATGCTAACAGCTGGCCCGGTGCAGCTGCTGAGTCTGTTAGCTAGCTCACTACAATTTTGATGAGCTATAATGCTAATAGATACAGCAGCTGGGCTCAGCAAAATTTCAGTGAGTTAGCATCATGCTAACAGCCGGCCTTGATAGGGTTAGAGCTACGATGCTAACCTACACAGCCGCCAAGCTCACCAATGTGATGCTAACAGCTGACCTTGGCAAGGTTAGAATTAAGATAGCCACAGTGCTAACAGCTGAAACACACACACATAATTAGAGAAAATGCTAATTTCTTTACTTTATTAATTGCTTTTTTCATGCAAATGCTGTTTAAAGACCTTATATACAATTTTCTCCTTATTAGAACTAGAAACACTATTATTCTACAGCTAACTGCGCTTTATAATAATATAATTTATATTATCATTGAATAAAATACTTTTAATTGCATTAAACTTTAGAGCACTGAGGGCACAGGGTTGAGTTGTGAACTTGTGAGAGTGAGTTTTATTTAGGCCAAAACAGACCAATCACAGATTAGAGTGATGAACCAAAACAGAACCCGTAGCAACACTAAAAATACCATCATTTCTGCGCAGTGACCTTGCTGTAAAAACTAGAAAAACTAGAATATCAAAAACGCAGTTTACTACACACAGAGAACTCTGGGGCTCTGGAACCTGATACACAGAACGAGCTGATCTGTGAACAAAATTAGGATTTTATATATGAGGATTATATTAGGAATATCATCAAACTATAAAATAAAATTACAAATATCTTTAAAATGTAATATTGAAGACTATATTAAAGCTATACAGGAACATGTGGAATTATTTACTAAGAAGTAAAAAGTGTTTTTACTGTTAAATACATAATTCTCTATGTGTCCCTTACTTGTTTTCATGTCTTTAATATTGATCTACAATGTAGAAAATACATTAAATACATTTTTAAAAAGAAAAACATTAAATGAAAAGATGTGTCCAAACTTTTGACCGGTACTGTATGGATTTAGATCTAAGTTTAAATTTTAGTTTTAGCTCTCTATGTTTAGCTCTAGCCCTCTTGGTTTAGATTGAACATTATCTCCCCAGGTTTAGTTTTAGCTTTAACTCTCTAGGTTTAGATTAGTTTTAGCTCTCTATGTTTAGACTTAGCTTTAACTCTAGGTTTGGATTTAGCTTTTAACTCTCTACGTTTAAATTTAGCTTTAACTCTCTAGGTTTAGATTTAGCAGTAGCTCTCTACGTTTAAATTTAGCTTTAACTCTCTAGGTTTAGATTTAGCATTAGCTCTCTACGTTTAAATTTAGCTTTAACTCTCTAGGTTTAGGTTTAGCATTAGCTCTCTAGGTTAAGATTAACTTTATCTTTCCAGGTTTAAATTTTGCTTTAACTCTCTAGGTTTAGATTTAGCTTTCTCTGTTTAGATTTAGCTTAATCTCTACTGGTATATTTTTAGCTTTAGTTTATTTTGTCAGGTTTATATTTAGATTTAACTTTCTAGGTTTAGATTCAGCTTAGGACCTCTAGATTTAGATTTAGCTTTAGCTCTCTAGATATATCATTTGTTTGCACAGTATCTTGCCAGCTTTAGTATTAGCATCAGGTTTAGCTCTCTAGGTTTAGATTTAGCTTAATCTCTACAGGTATATTTTTAGCTTTATATTTATCTTGTCAGGTTCAGATTTAGCTCTCTAGGTTTAGATTTAGGTTTATTCCTTTGTATATATCTTCTACATTAACTACGTCTTGTTTAGATTTAGCTTTAATTCTCCACGTTTAGGTTTAGCAATCTAGGTTTTTCTTTAGCTTTAGCTTTAGTTCTTCAGGTTTAGCTTTAGCTCTCTGTTTGGGTTATTTTCACCTCTCCAAGTTATGTTTAGCTTTAGCTTTATCTCTCTAGGTTTAGTTTTAACTTTAACTTTAGCTCGCTACGTTGCTTGGACTCATATATAATTAGAACTGTCGCAATTGTGTGTGTATATATGATATATACTATATAATATATGATATAACAATGCTATTAAACTTGACCTTTTAATTATTATGCTTTTATGTTTATGTTCAGACAAACAATCAATGAAAACACTCTTTTTTTAAACAAAGTAGCCATACATTGTATGATAACATCATAACACCAACATGGTAATGACATAGCAAATATCGTGACAGGTCTTGTTATAAGTGCTTATAACATCTCTATGATCTACAGCTCATTTCTGAGGCTGATGCTGAAGCTAAAGCTGCTGATGCTATCGATGCTTAGCATCACAGTGACTGTCATTTCCCAGCAATCAGATAACACCTCAGAGATAGTGTGAATAAAACACACACACACACACACACACACACGATAAAGAGCCACAAACAAACCTCGTATCTCACATCGCTTATACTGAACTGTGCTAACTCTGCTAACAAGTCCACTCCCCTCTGTCTTTTATCTCTTTCTCTTATTTTCTACGAAGTTTCTACGAAGTAAAGAGTTGCATCACTCACTTGCCGCCGCAGGAGGCGGTGGAGGTGGTACCGCCGGTGTTGCTGGTGGTTCCGCTGGTGTTATTCCGCTGAAGGGTGGAGCGAGTGCGGTGCTCGACGTAGCGCGAGGCTTTTTTTCTCACTTTGTGAAGGTCCTCACGAAACGACATGGTCTCATTATCTCGGTATCTCTGTATCTGGGGCCCACCATATCACTCATATCACTCTTTAGCTCTCGCGCGCTCTCACTCTCGCGCAAATTAAGGTCAAAACGAGCGAGGAGAAATCCCCTCCACCAGATCAAACGATAGCGACTCTGATGATTCAAAACAGAACCAACACCATAAACCTTCACACAGACACAAATACAGTCCAACCAGCACCTCCCGAGCCCTCGAACCCGAGCCCCAGCGCCGGTTCGGCCCGACGCGAGCCTCGGCACAACTCTCGCGCCTGAGAAAAACACCCTGTTCTCTCGCCTCTCGCTCGTCTGCAGGGAATTGAAACCTAAACAGCAAATTCTAAAGAACATGAAGGGAAGCCACAGCCTCGTCAGGTAACCACAGTTATTGTGCCTCTTCTTTTTTTCTGCTCTGCAGAGGCAACCCTAACGGACCTCACTCAAAACATCACTAAAAACTCACTAAAAGCTCTCTAAAAACACACTAAAAACTCGCTAAAACCTCGTAACACACTCAGAAAGCTCATTTATACAGATACAGTCAAACAGCTTCCCTTTTAAATGTACATTTACATTTTCAGTACATCTAAAACAGTGTAAAAAAGTGTAAAAAAATGCAGAGAATATTTAGTCAATCTAAAATTGCACCAACCACAAACAGTACAGTATATTATCAAAATGACTGCATAAAATGTAACTATGTATAATGAACCACAAACGCAAATAAAAATTGAGGTCACATTTCTTACTAAAGTGTAAATGTACAGAATATTTGGCAACCAGGTTAGTCAATCAAACATTGCACCAACCCCAAAACAAAAAAAAGGGAGAGAAAAAGCTAATAATGTATATTGGGTGTTGTTCTGCATCTAAAACACCCAACCAGTTCAGAAAAAAAATAGGAGGAATGTACAGAATATTTGGCAACCACATTAGTCAATCAAAAATTGCACCACCCAAAAACAGTACAGTATATTAGAATAATTATTGCGTCAAATATAACTTTGTATAATGCACTACCAATGTAACGTAATAATTTTCGCTATACTGTAAAAACCCGTAAAAATCAATACTATGACTATAAATTTGGCAACCCTAAAAGGCCTCGCTAAAATCTTGCTAAAAACTCGTAACAAACTCAGAAAGCTCATTCACACAGGTACAACCAAACAGCTTCCCTTTAAAATGTACATTTATATCTCCAGTACATCTAAAACACCCAACTAGTTTAATAAGAAATTTCTTATTCTCATTTCTTACTGTAAAAAAGGAGGTATGTACATAATATTTGGCAACCAGATTAGTCAATCAAAAATTGCACCAACCAAAAACAAACAAACAAAAGTGAGAGAAAGAGCTAACAACGTATATTGGGTGGAGTTTTACATCTAAAACACCCAACCAGTTCACTAAGAAATGTGACCTAAATAAACATTTTGGTCATATTTCTTGTTAAAATGTAAAAAAAAAAAATGGAGGTATGTACAGGATATTTGGCAACACATTAGTCAATCAAAAACAGTACAGTATATTATAATAATTATTGCATAAAATGTAACTATGTATAATGCACCACAAACATAATGTAAAATTGTTTCACTGTACTGTAAAAACCTGTAAAAACCAGTATAATGACAATAAAGCTAAACTAAATCGATTAATAATAAGATTAAACTGCAACCAGGTGAGAGAATGTGTTAAAAAAAGTTTAGAGATCAATCATAAAAATGAAATCGATGACATGATTCATTCAGTATAAGAATTCATTGCATCTGCATCAATGACTGAAATGGGAGCAGCTTCTCAATTTAAGCTCTGCCGTCACATCTAAATGACGTGATGATAACTTATTGTAAGATATCTTATCGTAACTCACTTTTAGTAATAACAAGTTGTTAGGTTGATTAACAACTAACTAGCAGCTACATGCTATCTACATAATATATACAGTATGTGAGCTAAAGGCTAGGCTACATTTGCTGAATGTAAACTTTTTTTAAACTTTGATATTGGAAGCTTCCGCTAGAGGCGTCCACTAATGCTGCTGAGTGCTGCACTGCCCCCTAGCAGTTTTGTGTGTACTGCACCTTGCACAACAACTGTTGTTAGACTTTAGATAGCCAATGTGTGTATGCAAAAACACATTGTTAAAACGCTTAAGCTTTAACACTTCATGTTTAATGCTTCTTTAACTCCCCAGGTTTAGCTTTAGCACATCAGGTTTATCTTTGGCATTAGCTCATTAGGTTTAGCTTTAGCTTCCTGAGTTCAGCCTCAGCTTTCCAAGTTAGCTTTAGCATGTCATGTTTAGTTTTAGCTTTAGCTCTTTAGGTTTAGTTTAAGCTTTAGCATGCCAGGTTTAGTTTTAGCTTTAGCTATTTAGGTTTAGTTTAAGCTTTAGCATGCCAGGTTTAGTTTAAGCTTTAGCTCTATAGGTTTAGTTTAAGCTTTAGCATGCCAGGTTTAGTTTAAGCTTTAGCTCTATAGGTTTAGTTTAAGCTTTAGCATGCCAGGTTTAGTTTTAACTTTAACTTTCGTTCACCACATTGCTCAGACTCAAAAAGAAGTAAGATAATTACTGATGACATATTTAGCGTGGCATTTCTGTCGGAGCAAGCTAATACATGACGCTTTGTACGCAATCTGACTTCATTTTTCATGGACTGTTTATTTTTTTGAATGGTTTACTAACAATGAAGTGCACATTGGGTAAAAGGCTGTGTTCAGATTGCATGAAAATCTGATTTATTTCTGTTGAGATGAGACTCTAGATCCACACTAGATCGGATTTGCCTGTCTTGACATCACAAGCATACTTGTGTGAGTTGTTGTAGTATGAAAGTCAACGTCAATTGATTAACTAGTCTCTGGATTTTTTGAGGACGTTATTCGTCGCGTTATGAGGGGTCAATCAAAAGATAATATGTTAAAATCTGATCTGATCTGCTGATTTGAACAGCAGCAATGTTCGGATTGAAATGAATCTGTACAAATCTGATTATAATTGCATTTTAAACCATTTTTCAATCTTTTAAATGGATCTGATTAGGAAAAAATGGATTTGTGTGGTTTTTAGCTGTCCAGATCCTTAAAAACAGCAATTGGAATACAATCTAGATATAGCAAAAATAGGATTTTGTGCAGTTTATCATTGATTATTGTTGATTATCATTGATTATTTTGATGCCAAGAGTTCAAACTACAATCGTTTCCCTGACTTCCAATGTAAAATCAACCACAACCGTTTCTCTATACTTATGTTTTTTTTATATGTTTTTAGACAAGAGCTTTAGGGGCCACTATACGAAAAAAGTCCCCTTCGGACCCCTCAGACCCCTGACCCTTGACCCCCGACCCCTCAATGCCAGTGTATGGGTACCTCTTGGCCTCTTTCCGGATCATGGTGTACGCCTGGTCGTCTCCCTTCTGGCTCCCTCCGCCGACCCTCTGGATCCGTAGGGGCATCTGTGAGAACGTCCCCAAGTCCTACAGTCTCATGAGGCTCCTCTGGAAGGCTGGCACACTGAGTGGCAGGCTGAGTGGCTGCTTGAGTGGCAGGTTGGCAGGCAGGGAGGTACAGAAAAAGAGGCGCCCAGAGCAGCCTCCCTCTGCCCGGGAGGATCCTCTCCACTGACTGCCAGAAGCACCGCGGACGTTCGAGCTTTAGAGAGCAGCAGCTGCGTTCCTCTCTCTCTTTCTCTTACTCACACTCTCGCACACACTCACTCTCACACTCACTCGCACGCTCGCTCACTCACACACCACACCTCCACCTGATTGAGTAAACAAGCCACGAGCCAACCAGCCAACCAACCGCGAGCCGACGGCCAGGGGCGAAAAACTCCCACCCAACGCTCAAAAAGAGAGTGACCGGTTCAGGGACTGCCAACAAACAAACAAACTAACAAACTAAACAAACTATTTTTTTTTTTAAACTATATAAAAGTAAAAGTTAAAGTTTAAAAACTTAAAAAAAAAAAAAGAAGCAGTGAGATAAACCCAGTCAACACAAACAAACACGTCCCTATTTAAAACAGAAGCAGCACTGGCTCTGAGAGATAGGGGAACTGTCAACTCTCTGTGTGTACATGAGTGTGTGTGTGTGTGTGTGTGTGTGTTTCAGAGTGTGTGAGAAAGAGGGAGGGCATGACCATGAGAGACAAAAGCAGCGGGCGGGCGAGCGAGAGCTGTTGTGAAACGCAGCGCGAGAGTGAGCAATCCAAATTTAACACTACCCAAAAAAAAAGACAATCAGGAGTGAATGGAAAGGAGGGCGAGAGACATAGAGAGAGAAAGAAAGAGAGAGAGAGAGAGAGAGAAAGTATATGAACCTTTTGGGATTATACTTGGATTTCTGCATGAATTGGTGATTAAATGAGTTCTGATCTTCATCTACGTCACAACAATAGACAAACACAGTCTACTTAAACTAAAACCACACAAATAAAATGATATGTTTGCATGGTTTTATTAAACACAGCATGTTAATATTCACAGTGAGAGTAAATAAAAGTATGTGAATCTTTGGGTTTAATAACTGGTTGATCTTCCTTTAGCAGCAAAAAACTCAACCAATGGTTTCCTGTAGCTGCAGATCAGACCTGCAGAACGGTCAGGAGGAATTCTGGATCATTCCTCTTCACTAAACTGTTTCAGTTCAGCTATAATATTATGGGATATCTGGTGTGAATCTCTCTCTTGAGGTCATGATGCTGCAGCATCTCAGTTGGGTTCAGGAGGTCAGGACTCTCCAGAAGGAGTATTTATTTATTTTCTTCTGTTGAAGTCGTTCGGTTGTTGATTTACTTCGATGTTTTGGGTCGTTGTTCTGTTGCATCATCCATCCTCTGTTGAGCTTCAGTTGGAGGACAGATGGTTTTAAGTTTTCCTGCAAAAGTTTTAGTGATCTATGTTAGTGATCTGTAGTTGAGGGTGCAGCTTGTTTAAGGGCGTGTCAGTGTGTCTTTGCTATCGCAACGGCGGGAAAAGTATAAAACGCAAAGTGAAAGGCACATACTAATTCTTTTAAATAATCATGGTTGTGGTTAATTTTGGGCGTAACATAAAAAATAAACCAATCAGAGTGACCAATCAAAGTGTTTGGACAGCATCCCGTGGGTGCACTGATGTTAAACACTGCTCACTATTTTCACATGACTGAGACATCCCAGTATATTCCGGTCAAAGTTTAGGACACCTTAAATGTATATAAAAGTTCTGCATTGTAGAATAAGACTAAAATCATCCAATGATAAAGAAAAATATACTGAATTTTCTCAGTCAGGTTTATGAGGTAGAGTCACCTGGAATTCAGGCTTTCAGTTAACAGCTGTGCTGAACTCAATCTGAAAAGAAGAATTTCAAGAACTTTGAAAGCATCATCAAGTGCATGATGATGAAACTGGCACTCATCTGGTCCTCTGTTACACAGGATAAGTTCATCGGAGTTACCAGCCTCAGAGTATTTTAGTTTGTTTAACACTGTTTTCAAGTTACTACATGATTCCTTATGTGTTCCTTTATAGACTGATAGGTCACTTCACTATTCATTTACTATGTAGGGAAAACAAAAATTTAACACACTCCATACACATTAGCTTTGTAGCATTAGTGCTAACCTAAATAAACACACGGACCGGCTGTTTTTCATATAATGTTCTAATCCATATTATGAGAAGCAAGAATTACTCAACTAAGTAAAGACAAAAATCAATATAATAAATAAATAAGTAAATAAATAAATGAATAAGAGAAACAAATTCATAAAGCAAAGAAACAAATGAATATAACAAAAAAACAATAGAACAAAAATACAAATCAATAGAACAAAGAAACAAATTAATAGATCGAAGAAACAAATCAATAGAAAGAACAAACACATCAATAAAATAAAGAAATGAATCAATAAAATAAAGAAATGTATCCTTAGAACAAAGATAATAAATCAATAGATCGAAGAAACAAATCAACAGAACAAAGAAATGAATCAATAGAAGGAAGAAACAAATTAATAGAAGAAAGAAACAAATCAATAGAACTAAGATTTAAATGAATAGAACAAAGAATTAAATGAATAGAACAAAAAACTAAATCAATAGAAAAAAGAAATTAATGAACAGAACAAAGGAACAAATGAATAAAACTAAGAAACAAGTTAACAGAACAGAGAAAAAAGTTATGGAACAAAGAAACGTGTTTCACAGGATACGTTTTTTAGAGTTACCAGCACCCCATATATTATTTTGGTTTGTTTAATACTTTTTTTTTTAAGTTACAACATGATTCTTTATATGTTCCTTCATAATCTGATAAATCACTTCACTATTCATTTACGTGTTTATGCAGGAAAAACTAAAATTTAACCACACTCTGAACACATTAGCTTCCTAGCTTCATTGCTACATGTCTGGGCTGATTTGATGAGTGCAGTATTTGGGTTAAAGGGGAAGTTTGTGGAGGTTTTATTTTGGTAGCTTTAAGCTGTTCTGTGTTGCTGAGCCTCGAGCGACGTTTTACCGCCGAACCCGTCGGATTGAGTAACAGCGGCCTGTCTCTGCACGCTCGGATACCGCCGTCGCTCCCGGGCCATCCCTTGCTCTCTCTCTCTCTCTCTCCACCTTTCCTCTTTTCCTCCTCTCTCTCCGTCTCTTTTCTCTAACAGTGCAGCAGTGTGAGTGGGGCATGTGCAGCTGGATGCTGCGCTGAAAGGCCGCCTTGTTCCACAAACTGATAGGAAAGCCTGGTGTAGCCGCGCACGTGAACGCTGTGGGAACCTGCGGCCTGTCTGAGAGAGTGTGTGTGTGTGTGTGTGTGTGTGTGTGTGCGGTCACACACAGGTGGGACGCTCAGCCGGACTGGGGCTCAGAAGTGGGAGGGATAACGCATTAACTGGCATCCCTCTGAATGACGCTCCGCATCTCAATTCTCTCTAAATGTGGCTTTTATTTTCTCTCTCTGAGAGCCGTTCTGTTTCCTCACAGACATTAAAATAATGATGTGCTGAGTTCATCAGCTTAAAGCAAAATACATAAAATCAATAGAACAAAAAATATATCAGTAAAATATAGAAATAAATCAATAGAATATAGAAATAAAGCAATAGAACAGAGGAATAAATCAGAATAAAAAAAACAATAGAACAAGGAAATTATTTAATAATGACAAATATATTAGTATAAAAAAGAAATAAATGAACAGAACAATAAATAAATATATAAAACAAAGAAATAAATGAATAGAATGAACAAAGAAAAAATCAGTAGAATGAAAAAATAAATGAATTGAGCAAAGAAACATCAATAGAAAGAGGAAATAAATGAAAAGAAGAAATAAATAAATCAATGGAGCAAAGAAATAAATTATTAGAATGAAGGAAACAAATCAATAGAAGAAGAACCAAATTAATAGAAAATAAACAAATCAATAGAATAAAGAAATAAATCAAAGAACAAAGAAATACTGTAAATCAAGATAACAAAGAAATAAATGAATAGAACAAAGAAACAAATTAATAGAACAAAGAAACAAATTAATAGAACAAAAAACGAATTAATAGCACGAAGGAAAAATCATTACAATAAAGAAACAAATAAATAGAACAAATAAATAAATGAAAAGAACAGAGAAATAAATCAATAGAACTAAAAATAGATCAATAGAACGAAAAAACAAATCATTAAAATAAAGAAACAAAACAATAGAACAATAAAATAAATCAATGGAACAAAGAAATAAATCAATAGAATGAAGAAACAAATTAATAGAAAAGATACAAACCAATAGAACAAGGCAATAAATTAATAGAACAAAAACAAATCAATAGAATGAATAAACAAATCAAAAGAACGTACAAATAAGTGAATAAAACAAGGAAATAAATCAATAGAGTAAAGAAACAAATCAATAGAATGAAAAAATAAATAAAACAAACCCTAGAAACAAATCAATAGAAGAAATAAACAAAATCAATAGATCTAAGAAACAAATCAATAGAACAAAGAAATAAATAAATAAAACTAAGAAATATATCAAAACAACTAGAAAATGTATGAAAAGAACCAAATATAAATCAATAGAACTAAGAAACAAAGTGCCTTAACTCTTAATTTTATGTTTTTCATATTACCTGTCAATTGTTTAGCAACTTTTCGTTAGTAGAAATTTTCTGATAGTTTCAATTACCGTTTTTTTTATTAATGATTTATTTATTTAAGATTAGTGATTCAGTCAATCGATTGAAAACATCACCAGCAGAAGCGGAGGTAGGCGGGGCCAGTGTTTCAGCCCTTGGAGCCTTTTAGATTAATATGTTTCCAGATTTTAACAGTAGAAGCACTATTTTTATGCTAGTTTAAACTATTTCTGAACACTGTTCATGTTTAATGAACATTATAAGTGTGGAAATGTTACAGTTACAGTGTAAATGTAATATATTTTTTGGGTTGTTTGTGTTTGTTTATTGTTGACCGTATCCGGGGAATTTTGGCCCAGACTTCACAGAGCTGAGTCTGACCTGTTGCCTGGTTACGTGCCGGTATAGATTTCAGGTCCTCTTTTTCTCTGTAACCTTACAGTAACTTCAGCATGCAATTCACTTCCCATCTGATTGCACAACACAGGAAGGAGTGGTCATGGTGTGCCTGTGTGCAATCAGACGCCTCAAGCCTCGTCTTCTGACTCTGAGTTTTTTTACTGGGTTGAGTACTGTGGTGGAATTTTACCAGCCTGAGGGGGTTAAAATCTATATTTTACTTTTATCTTCTGTTAGCAGTGCACAATTTACACAAACAACACACTGGAAAGTTACTGGATGCCTTTTTAGAAACTGGCCTGGGGTTCACAAACTTTTGCAACTGTGAAACCCAATATAAAAGAATATCTGGCATATCAAAAACATATTTAACCATTGAAAATGTAAATAAATAAATATATAAATACAGTGCAGCAATCAATGTAGCCAATCAATCGAATTAATTGATTGTGCAGTACCCACAAAAATGGTAGGGGGCAGTGCAGGCACAGGTTTTAACGAATAGCTACATGCTACATGCCCAAATCCTGAGAAGTCCCAAGATCTGGCACCTAAGTCCCAAGTCCTGGCACTCAAATGCCAAGTCAAGTTCCAAGATCTGACACTCAAGTTCCAAGTCCTGGCACTCAAGTCCTAAGTCAAGTCGCAAGTCTTGACACTCATATCCTAAGTTAAGTCCCAAGTCTTGACACTCAAGTCCCAAGTCCTGGAACTCAAATCCCAAGTCAAATTCCATGTCCTGGCACTCAAGTCCTAAGTCAAGTCGCAAGTCTTGACACTCAAGTCCTAAGTCAAGTCCCAAGTGTTGACACTCCAATCCCAAGTCAAATTCCATGTCCTGGAACTCAAATCCCAAGTCAAGTTCCAAGTCCTGGCACTCAAGTACTAAGTCAAATTCCATGTCCTGGCACTCAAATCTCAAGTCAAATTCCATGTCCTGGCACTCAAGTCCTAAGTCAAGTCCCAAGTGTTGACACTCAAGTCCTAAGTCAAGTCCTAACTCTTTACACTCCAATCCCAGGAGTCTTGACACTCAAGTCCCAAGTCCTGGCACTCAAATCCCAAGTCAAATTCCATGTCCTGGCACTCAAATCCCAAGTCAAATTCCATGTCCTGGCACTCAAGTCCTAAGTCAAGTCCCAAGTGTTGACACTCCAATCCCAAGTCAAATTCCATGTCCTGGCACTCAAATCCCAAGTCAAGTCCTGGCACTCAAGTGCTATGTCAAGTCCCAAGTCCTGGCACTCAAATCCCAAGTCAAGTTCCAAGTCCTGGCACTCAAGTACTTAGTCAAATTCCATGTCCTGGCACTCAAATCTCAAGTCAAATTCCATGTCCTGGCACTCAAATCCCAAGTCAAGTCCTGGCACTCAAGTGCTATGTCAAGTCCCAAGTCCTGGCACTCAAATCCCAAGTCAAGTTCCAAGTCCTGGCACTCAAGTACTAAGTCAAATTCCATGTCCTGGCACTCAAATCCCAAGTCAAGTCCCAGGTCTTGACACTCAAGTCCTAAGTCAAGTCCCAACTCTTTACACTCCAATCCCAAGTCAAATTCCATGTCCTGGCACTCAAATCCCAAGTCAAGTCCCAGGTCTTGACACTCAAGTCCTAAGTCAAGTCCCAACTCTTTACACTCCAATCCCAAGTCAAATTCCATGTCCTGGCACTCAAATCCCAAGTCAAGTCCCAAGTCATGGCACTCAAGTACTAAGTCAAATTCCATGTCCTGGCACTCAAGTCCTAAGTCAAGTGCCAGGTCTTGACACTCAAATCCTGGCACTCAAGTCCCAAGTCAAGTCCCAGGCCTTGAAACTCAAGTATTGCTTTAGTCCCAAGTCCTGGCACTCAAGTCCCTAGTCAAGTCTCAAGTATTGAGACACAAATCCTGAGTCTGGTACTTAAGTCCCGAGTCCTGGCAGTCAAGTCCCAAGTCTCTACAACTCCAAGTTCCAAGTCCTGGCACTCATATCCCGAGTCAAGTCCTGAGTCAAGTCCCAGGTTTTGACACTTAAGTCCTGCTTTAGTCTTAAGTCTTGACAACTAAGTACCAGGTTCTGGCACTCAAATCCCGAGTCAAGTCCCAATCTCGCCATTAAAATCCCAAGTTAAGTGTGAAGTCAGAACAGGCAAGTCTCAATTTAATCTTAATTCTTAAACTTTAAGTCAGAGTCACCAATGGTTAAACCATTTTAGTATTTAATATCAATGAAGTATGTAACTAAATCTGTGTATGAGAACAGTATTTAGGCTAAGACAAGATAAGAATTTATTGCTTTTATTATTTATTAATTTATACTATATACTATAAACAGTACATAGCAAGCATGGTGGTGGTAGCATCATGTTCTAGCATTACCACACCTCCAGGACAGGTCAGGTAAAGGTGATAGACTGGGCATTTGAGCACCTTTGGGGCATCCTCAAGAGGAAAGTTGAGGAGCACAAGAGGTCTAACGTCCACCAAGAGAGTTAAGGCAGTTTCAAATAATAATGGTGGTCTTAAATTTATTGGCAAATTAAGTCCTAAGTCAAGTCCCAAGTCAAGTCCCAGGTCTTGAAACTCAAGTATTGCTTTAGTCCCAAGTCCTGGCACTCAAGTCCCTAGTCAAGTCTCAAGTCTTGAGACTCAAATCCTGGTACTTAAGTCCCGAGTCCTGAGTCAAGTCCCAGGTCTTGACACTCAAGTCCTGCTTTAGTCTTAAGTCTTGACAACTAAGTACCATGTTTTACTAAATGTATTTAGTAAACTCATTTTAAAGAAAATAAAAATGAAAGAACAGGTGACCAAATAGTTTTGTCTGTATAGTGTGTGTGTGTTTGTGTGTGTGTGTTTGTGTTTGTATTATATTGACGTAAGATAAACAGGCAGTATGGGGACCCGGCTGACATGGTGTCTCCGACTGTCTGGACCTCTAAAATAAATGTATCTAGGATTTGAAGTAATTTGCATATGGTGTTTTGCATGTTTTTTTCATAGCGGTTGCAGGATAATGGATTGTGTGTTCTCTTTCAGCCACAAAACAACGATTCTACTGGCAGAAATGATAAATTGAGGACTGTGGTGAACTGTAGTCTCAGCAGAGACTCCTTTACTCTTTATAGTGTAATTTTAGGTATAAATTAATGTGGATTCTTATTTAAGATTATTTAAGTGGTGGATTCTATAACATGTAAATTTATGTATTTATGTTAGCAGTTAATCCTTATAGACCGCGCTATGTCTTGCAGTGATATTAATGCACAGAGGTGAAGTGTGTCACTAAGTTGCAGGTAACAAGTAGGTTTCAAATCTTAACACTCAAATCCCAAATTAAATCTTCAATCAAGTCCCAAGTCTTGACACTCAAGTCCTGGCAATCAAATCCGAAATCAAGTCTTCAATCAAATCCTGAATCAAGTCACAAGTCTTGACACTCAAGTCCAGAGTCCTGGCACTTCAGTTCCAAATCAATTTTCTAAGTCTTGGCACTCAAATCCCAAGTCAAATCCCGAGTCTTGACACTCAGGTCCCAAGTTCTGGCACTCAAGTCCCAAGTCAAGTCTTAAGATTCAAATCCTGAGTCAAGTCCCAAGCGCTGGCATTCAAGTCCTGAGTCCTGGTACTCAAGTTCTTCTTTGGTCCCAAGTCTGGACACTTAAATCCCAATTCAAGTCCCAAGTTCTGGCCCTCAAGTCTAGAGTCAATTCTTAAGTCTTGACACTTAAATCCCAGAGTCAAGTTCCAAGTCCTGGCACTCAAATCCTGAGTCAAATCCCAAGTCTTGAAACTCAAGTCCTGAGTCAAGTCTCAAGTTCTGGCACTCAAATCACAAGTCAAGTTCCAAGTCCTGGCCTTTAAGTTCAAGTGTTGACACTCAAGTCCCAAGTCTTGACACTCAAGTCCCAAGTCCTGGCACTCAAGTCCCAAGTCTTGACACTCAAGTCCCGAGTCCTTGCACTCAAATCTTTAGTGAAATCTCAAGTCCCGGCACTCAAGTCGCAAGTCCTGGCACTCAAGTCCTAAGTCAAGTCCTAAGTCTTAACACTCAAGCTGAGTTAAGTCCCAAGTCTTGACACTCAAGTCCCGAGTCCTTGCACTCAAATCTTTAGTGAAATCTCAAGTCCTGGCACTCAAGTCGCAAGTCCTGGCACTCAAGTCCTAAGTCAAGTCCTAAGTCTTAACAGTCAAGCTGAGTCAAGCCCCAAGTCCTGACACTCAAGTCCCAAGTACTGGCACTCAAATCCAGAGTCAAGTCCCAAGACTTGACACTCAAGTCTCAAGTACTGGCACCCAATTCCCAAGTCAAGAGCCAAGTCTTGACACTCAAGTCCTGAGTCAAGTATCAAGTCCTGGCACTCAAGTGATAGGTCAAATCCCAAGTCTTGGCACTAATGTTCAAAGTCTCTACACTCAAATCCCAAGTTAAGTCTGAAGTCAGTACAGGCAAGTCTTAAACTTTAAGTCAGAGTCAAAGTATTTTATAATGAAGTGACCAATAGAAATGGGTTTGATCCACATAAAAAAACATAATCCAAACCGTAAAGCATGGTGGAGGGAGAATCATTAAGAGTAGATGAATTTCCAGGTATATTAACATAATCTACATTATAATGCAAGAGTGTCTGTACATCAGATTAATCTCTGTGGAAGTTGGGTCATGCAACAGGACAATGACCCAAACACATCAGAGCAGTCTACAACCTTTCGGAATGGCCAAATTAGATACCAGATTTCAGATGCTACGGATTGGACTTGAAGAGAGATATACACATGGTAAAGCAGGAAGAATTGGCTAAAGTTCCTCCTGAAACATCAAACAACATAATCGAAACTGTAAAGCATGGTGGAGGGAGCATCATGAGTTGAGCTTACAATCACTAAGGGGAAGATGAGTTTCTAAGTGCATCATCATACTCTACATCAGGGGTGTCCTTTTTTGGAATGGCCTGCGAGGTATTTTAGAAATAAAATAAAAGTTAGCCCGCTATTAAGAAGGTTTTTTTTTTATAATGTGAGATTGAAAGTTTGAACGCTAGGTGTTGCTTTCACATAAACCCAATTTAAAATGCTCTTAATCTCCTTTCCTTCCTTTATTATTCTAAATTAATGTTTCTGTGCTTTTGGGAGAACATGGCAACTCCAAAAAAAAAAAAAAAAACGAAAATAGATAGCGAATGCAAAACATTTTAGGCATGTTGGGAAAATATATATATATTTTTTACTGAGTTCAGAGGGAAACGTGTTTAATATGTTTAATTTGTCAGGAATCAGTTACCGTAATGAAGGAGTATAAAATTAAGAGACATGAAACAAAACATTAATTTGAAAAATCTTAGTTTATACAACGAAAAACTTTTTCTGTTAAAGATAAATAAAGATAATAACTCAAGTCAAATAATGTGTAAATGATAGTAATCAAGAAAATGTATTATTATAAGTAGTATATTTCATGATTTATTTTATTACAGAGTCTGTGGTCCGTGACTGCACATATATTTCTCCTTCTGGAATCCAACAGGAAAATGTTTGGACACCCCTGATATACATGATAATGTGAAAGTGTCTGCAGAGGTGCAAAATACTGAAAAATTGTAATTAAGTAAAAGTACCTTTACTTAAAGTAAAAGTAAAAGTACCCATCTAAAAATCTACTCGAGTAAAAGTAAAAAAGTACTCAATTTAAAATGTACTTTGAGTAAAAGTTACATAGTTACTTTTAATTATTTAAAAAAGCAAAACAAATCATAAATTAAATTGTTTTTAATAATTTGGATCTTTCAGGCAGTATTTGTTTAGACCACCCCATAAAAGAAGAACAAGAACAAGTGTTATAGGTTTCTATGATCTTTTTTTTCTTTACTGATAAAAGGTTATGGTCATATATGTGACTATAAACTGTATTTTTATAGTTTTACACATCAGTTTTTCACATTGCTATGCTTTAACTGCTATTTACACTTTTTTAATAATTTAAGAAGATTGTTTAATGTTTCTAATAAAAACTTAAGAAAATATTATTAAAAACATGAAATCAAGCTCTGTCCGACCGGGCACATTTTATATTGCACGAGGGCAATAGTTTTTTCACCAGCAATTTGTTTTTTACCCAGTAACGGGGAGTTTTCCAATATAACGAAGTAAATTACTTGTTTCAAAATGTACTAAAGTAAAAGTAAAATTACCTATTTTAAAAACTACTTTTAAAAAATTACAAATTTCTCTTAAAATCTACTCAACGTGAGTAAATGTAATTCTTTACTTTCCACCTCTGAGTGTCTGTGTGTCAGATTAAACTCTGTGGAGGTTGGGTCATGCAACAGGACAATGACCTAAAGCAGTTCTGCAGAAAGAAAGGGCTAAAGTTCCTCCTGAAACGTTGAAAAAGGGTCTGATCCACTTCAAGAGGTTTTAGCTAGGGGTTCATCCATCTATTGATTTCGAAGGTTTACTTACTTCTACTTCTACTATCACTTTGAGTTTTAATGATTTTTCAATAGAAGTCTGCAAAATCTAAATTGCTATGTTTTTTTTTTGTCATTTATTTTAGGTATACTGTGTTTGTCAATTCTCTTGATTTGGATGAAAATCAAATGACATTTTATGATCAATTTAATGCAGAAAACCACAGAATTTTAAAGAGTTAACATACTATTTTCCTTGCTACTGTATATGTGATAATAATTCTGTTTACACTTCTCTCAGGGTCACATTAAGGGCATCATCCCCCCTCATCCTGAGGCCTGTAGAGCAGGTGTTTGTGTACGTTCACAATCCGCCCTCATGTACTGTCACCTGTCTCATCCCCGTGTCATCCTGGTGTCATCCTTGTCTCATCATCTCCAAACCTTCTCCTTATCGTCTTTTTGTAGAGAAGTGTAATCCTGTATTTGAGTAAAATATGGCTAATTTAACTGTAAAACTGAAGTAAAAGTGAAATTAAACAATACATATGAAAGTAATTTAAAGACTGAAAGTATCTTACTCAAATACGGAGTAACACAAACTGTGAAACTTGATTCGTCAGCGTTGTATCATCATAACCAAATATATAAATGAATGAAGTTACACGTATACAGCTCTGGAAAAAGAATTAAAAATATTTTAGTCATTTACAGCATTTATTTGAAGGAAATGAGAAATGGCTGAAATAAAAAAAAAAAAGATGCAGAGCTTTCAGACCTCAAATAATACAAAGAAAAATTATCTTATAATATTTGGTGGAAAAAACCCTGGTCTGGTTTTTAATCACAGTTTTTTTTTATGCATCTTGGCATCATGTTCTCCTCCTCCACCAGTCTTACACACTGCTTTTGGATAACTTTATGCTGCTTTACTCCTGGTGTAAAAATTCAAGCAGTTCAGTTTGGTGGTTTGATGGCTTCTGATCATCCATCTTCCTCTTGAGGTTTTTAATTTGATAAAATCAAAGAAACTCATCATTTTTAAGTGATCTCTTTTTTTTATTTTACAGAGCTTTATACTACACTATACAGTTGTGGTCAAAAGTTTACATACACTTGTAAAAAAAACAATGTTATGGCTGTCTTGAGTTTTCAATAAGTTCTACAACTCTTATTTTTCTGTGATAGAGTGATCGGAACACATACATGTTTGTCACAAAAAACAGTCATAAAATTTGGTTCTTTCATAAATTTATTATGGGTCTGCTGAAAATGTCACCAAATCTGCTGGGTCAAAAATATACATACAGCAACAAAATTTGTCAATTTTGGTGATGTAGCGAGTTGTGTCAATCAAATTAGCTTCATGTCATGGCCTCTTCACTTCTTGTAAGTGATTCTGATTGACTACAGCTGTTGACTTCTCATGAGCCCATTTAAATAGGGCTCATTTGACCCAGTGATTAGACTCAGCTACAAAAGCTACAATGGGAAAGTCAAAGGAACTCAGTGTGGATCTGAAAAAGCGAATTATTGACTTGAACAAGTCAGGGAAGTCACTTGGAGCCATTTCAAAGCAGCTACAGGTCCCAAGAGCAACTGTGCAGACAATTATACGCAAGTATAAAGTGCATGGAACAGTTGTGTCACTGCCACGATCAGGAAGAAAACGCAAGCTATCACATGCTGCCGAGAGGAGATTGGTCAGGATGGTCAAGAGTCAACCAAGAATCACCAAGAAGCAGGTCTGCAAGGATTTGGAAGCTGATGGAACACAGGTGTCAGTCTCCACAGTCAAGCGTGTTTTACATCGCCATGGACTGAGAGGCTGCCGTGCAAGAAAGAAGCCCTTGCTCCAGAAAAGGCACCTTAAGACTCGGCTGAAGTTTGCTGCTGATCACATGGACAAAGATAAAACCTTCTGGAGGAAAGTTCTCTGGTCAGACGAAACAAAAATTGAGCTGTTTGGCCACAACACCCAGCAAT
Source organism: Astyanax mexicanus (assembly GCF_023375975.1). Lineage (NCBI taxonomy): Eukaryota > Metazoa > Chordata > Actinopteri > Characiformes > Acestrorhamphidae > Astyanax > Astyanax mexicanus. The sequence goes on along the minus strand of NC_064416.1, from coordinate 2,030,183 downwards.
ATGTTTGGAGGAGAAAAGGTGAGGCCTTTAATCCCAGGAACACCATGCCTACTGTCAAGCATGGTGGTGGTAGTATTATGCTCTGGGGATGTTTTGCTGCCAGTGGAACTGGTTCTTTGCAGAAAGTAAATGGGATAATGAAGAAGGAGGATTACCTCCAAATTCTGCAGGAAAACTTAAAACCATCAGCCCGAAGGTTGGGTCTTGGGTCTTTGGGTCATTGTCCAACAAGACAATGACCCAAAACACACATCAAAAGTGGTAAAGGAATGGCTAAACCAGGCTAGAATTAAGGTTTTAGAATGGCCTTCCCAAAGTCCTGACTTAAACCCCATTGAGAACATGTGGACAGTGCTAAAGAAACGGGTTCATGCAAGAAAACCATCACATTTAGCTGAACTGCACCAATTCTGTCAAGAAGAGTGGTCAAACATTCGACCTGAAGCTTGCCAGGAGCTTGTGGATGGCTACCAAAAGCGCCTAGTTGCCGTGAAAATGGCCAAGGGACATGTAACCAAATACTAATGTTGCTGTATGTATATTTTTGACCCAGCAGATTTGGTGACATTTTCAGCAGACCCATAATAAATTTATGAAAGAACCAAATTTTATGACTGTTTTTTGTGACAAACATGTATGTGTTCCGATCACTCTATCACAGAAAAATAAGAGTTGTAGAACTTATTGAAAACTCAAGACAGCCATAACATTATGTTTTTTTACAAGTGTATGTAAACTTTTGACCACAACTGTATGTACAAATAGCCCACCAAACCCTTATATAAAACCCACTATCGGAGTTAAAAATAAATAAATAAAAATAGAGCCAAAAATAAAACTATAATGAAAACACTAAAATGAAAATACTGTTGTAACATGTGCAATAATATTAGGATAAAATTAAAAATAGAATTAAACCACCTCATTTGCAATTTAAATTTGAATCTGGTCATATGTGACAAAAAATAAAATTAAAAAAGGCATTTTGCCTTTTCATTTGTATATCCATGCAAATATTTCACAGGGAAATCTAAAATGAAAAAGCTAATTGTAAAATAAAAATAAGACAAATAAATAAAACATTTACCATTGCATTTTTGTTTTTACATTTATTATGCAGTTTATTAAGAAAAGGAAATGTCATGGTGAGCACAGAATTGCAGACACGTGCAGATACTGATAAAACAATAAGTTTATTATAAAAATAAACAGATGTAAGACGTGGTTGATACAGAAAATGGGTGATCACCAGAAACCAGAGCAATGTAGACAAAACCATACCATAAACGAGACACAGTCCAGAGTTCATACACGAGAGATCCAATATCAGAGGTAATCCAAGAGGCAGTAGTGAAAACACAGTCCAGGTAATACACAAGCAATCCAATATCAGAGGCAAAGGCAATAATCGGCGTCGAGAAAACAAAGGCAAGGTCATACACAAGATAAACTGAGACAAGAGATATAGAATGCTTTGTAATGAGGAGAACCTACAATACGCGGCGTGGGTGTTTGTGTGGCGTGCACCTTTATAGTGCCAGTAATCAGTATTCGGGACTTCCTGGAGGAAGCAGGTGAGGTGTCACGTGACCAGGTGAGTGCGTGATGTCAGCGGGTGGTGCATTCTGGGTAGTGTAGTTGTTGACCTGAGAACCTCCGTTAGAGCTGGGTGTGGAAGGGACAGAGGAGCTAACAGCGCCAGACGTGACAGGAAAGGTCAAAGTGAGGCTTTTATTTTTCTTTTCACAACTAATAAAACTTTTTAATTTTAGATTTGGCTGTGAAATACGTGACTGGTAATGAAAATTGAATGGCGAAAAGCCTTTTTAATTTTTATTTTATTTTTGTCACATATGACCCATGCTCAGGTAAAAAAAAATAATTTAAGTGATTTAATTTAGTTTTTAATTTTTAATATATATTTTTCCACACGTTTGGAAAAAGAAAGTGCAAAACGGTATTTGTATTTTTAATTTTAGTGTTTTTTTTTTCATTTCATTTTTATTTTTGGCAGGATTTACAGTACTTTCGATAATAAAATGACATTATGATTTTTATTACATTGTAAATGTTATATTGAAAGCTGTATTAAAGCTATACAGGAACACATGCTGAAGTAGCACATTTCTAATTCTAATTTTTTAATCTTCATGAGGGAGAGTCACCTGGAATAGTTTTCTCAGCATTTTGAAGGAAGGAGTTCCTGGAGGTACTGAACAATAGTCGGCTGTGTCAGAACAACGCAGGAATGAGATAAGAATCGCAGTCAAAAACAGACAAGGTTAAAAACAGAAAGCAGTGAGGTGAACAGGTGAAATCAATACTCAGGTGATTTTGGTCTGAGGGGTTTCACATGATCAGTCATATATGAGTAAGTGATTGAGTGATGTCAGTGTGTCGTGCATTCTGGGTAATGGAGTCCAGTGGAGCTGGGAGATCACTGTAGAGGTACACAGGTGCAGGATGAAAGGAAGCACCTTCAGCACCAGGTGTGACGCAGTGAAGCTTCAGCTCATCCAAATTATAATCTCAGTTTATCAGTGTTAGATTAGGGGATTAATGTGGAAGAATAGCACTTTTTGTTTATTGTTTACTACATACAATAATTCTATACGTGTTCTTTTTAATCATTTTCATCTTTTTAATATTAATTTACAATGCGGAAAATACATTAAATAAAGAAATGTAGAACTTAACTTTTGAACTGAATTGATTATTGATACAAGCTTTTGATGTTTTGGTCCTGAAGAGGATCCTGATCAGGAAATTACTCATTTCTATCACTAGAGGGAGGCGATGCACCAGAAGAACTTCAAATGTTCTCCAAAGAAAAGTTCTGAACAGGACATGAAGAAGTACAAATAATGATCGATTTACTGAAAACTATGGAGCCCCTAAAGTGAAATCATGTAAAAAAAAATAATAATGCATGTACATGAATGATTAAGGTGTGAGAATAAGATCCTATGGCATGGGAATGAGATAATTAAGACATAGGAACCAGATCCTAATGCATATGAACAATATTATTAAGGCGTAGGAATTAGATTGTTAAGGCAGGAGAACAAGCTAATTAAATAGTACCCATTAAGGCGTGGCCACAAGTTCCTTTTGTTTCACAGTTAACAAAGCATCGTTCTTGTAGCCTAATTTACCGATGTTTAGGCCTGTGGATCATTGTTCTCATTGTTGGTGTTTTAATCTTTCAGAGATCTTCACTTAATAAAGATTTTTATCAAGAAATAGGTCTATGCTTCTTCAGTGTTGTAATGTTAATTAACATTACATTCAACTCAACAAAAGAAAAAGGGCACCTACTGTACAGCACGGGGTTTATACATTTTAGAGGGGGTGTGGCTAAAGCTGAAAACATGAATGAATGGTATAGTTGCAATTCAAAGAAAAAAATCTATATCTAAAATATCTATATCTCTATCTATAATACCTAATCTTACATAAACACGAACCCTTAGCCTAACCTTAAAACCTAAACCTTAATCTAAACCCTACATCTGGTTATGTGTAGGGTTTCATTCAATAGACAATCATATATTAGTGCATCTCAAAAAAATAGAATATCATTGAAAAGTTACTTTATTTCAGTAATTTAGTTGAAAATGTGAAACTCATATATTGTATAGATGTATTAAACACAGAGTGATCTATTTTAAGTGTTTATTTATTTTATTGTTGATGATTATGAAGCTTACAGCCAATGAAAACCTAGAAATCTGTATCACAAAAAAATTAAATTTTATATAAGTCCAATTTTGGCAGTTTTCCTGCTGGAAAATGAAATCCGCATCGCCATAAAACCATCAATAATTGTGAAAACTTCACACTAGACCACACTAGTTCCTCCAGACTCTGCTCCCTTGATTTCCTTTAAATGAAATGTAAAATGTACTGATGATCAGTGATGGTTTGGAGAGTCATGTCTGTCATCTGCTGGTGTTGATCCACTGTGTTTTATTATCAAGTCTAAAGTCAGTGCAGTTTTGTTTTCCCACAAAATCTTACAGCACTTCATATCTTACAGCTTCCCTCTGCTGAAAACAACTTTTATGACGACCTTACACCTAATAGTTTTCAAGCGATTTCACTGTAGCAGACGAATTTCTGATAAAATCGGGACAAACTCACAAGAGTCACACTGCTTTGTCTTATTGTGAAGCGTTAGTTTTTGAGTTTAATAAAGGTTGTAGCTAAAAAGGGGTGAAAAAGAAGCTTATAGGCAGTTAAACACAAAATGTATTCTATTAAAAATGATCCAGAATTAACAGTGTAGCAGAAAAATAAACTGTTTATGGGGACAAAAGTTGTGAGTCTGTGATATAAAATCACATTATTTGTAATTTAATATGTAAATGTGTTGTATGTAAACTCCACTTCTTAGTCTGGGAGTAAACATTGTCAGACTTTAGAGTGTTTAAAATCTTTTTTTAAAGTCTTTCCAAAGTCGTGTAGTTTATGGACAGCTTTATGGAGATGTGGATTTCATTTTCCAGCAGGACTTGGCACTCTGCCCACACTGCCAAAAGTACCAATTGGTCTTATTCTAATTCTAAAATTTTCTGAGACACTGATTTTTGGGTTTTTTTATTGGCTGTAAGCTTCTTAATAATCAGCAATAAAAGAAATAAACACATAAAATAGATCACTCTGTGTGTTTAATACATCTATATAATATATGAAATTCACATTTTAAACTGAATTACTGAAATCCTAAGTTTAGTTTTATTCAGAGTTTTATTGTATTTAAAAGACATGCAAGTTAAATGTTTAGTATCTACAATTTAGTACCGTCCAATTAAAGTGTTAGCATTATTTCCTCAGATCTCAGAGACCCTTTAGCTCCGGTGAATCAGGCTGAATGTAGAATATCCTCAGTTTTGTGCCGCTGATAAGGTTTGACACTGAGCTAATTGCTGAAGGCCCAAGGGCGCCGGTCGTAAAATACCGAGCACCTTATTTTTAGTTTGAGCTGGAGAGATCCTCTCTCAGGAAATGACTCAAATAAAACACGGAAATGACCCTCAGAGTTTTTACAGGATTTACTGGAGCAGAAATTAAAGTTACCGAGGGCAGAATGTTTAAAAAAAAAAAGAAAAAACAAACAAATAAATAAACATACAAAAAATAAAGCAGATGCTATAGAAGGTACACTGTACGCTCTACTTCTACTGTAATACTTCCCATAACGCCCTAGTTATTTACATTATGCATCATATTATACTATATATAATCGAGTATACAGATGCAAAAAAAAAAAAAGTATGTGAACCCTTTGGGATTATGGGATTATACTTGGATTTCAGCATACATTGGTCATAAAATGTGTTTGGATCTTCATCTAAATCCCAACAATAGACAAACACAGTTTTAGCTTAAACTAAAACCACACAAAAATACAATTATATGTTTGCATGATTTTATTGAACACAACATGTTAATATATTCACAGTGAGGTGGGAAAAAGTATGTGAACCTCAAGGCTAATGACTTTTCTAAGAGCTAATGCGCTAATTGGAGGCAGGATGTGATGAGATGTGATTGGATGTGTTGGTAAAAGCTGCCCTGCCCTATAAAAAACATCAACACACCAGTTTCGAGTTTTGAGCTGTTCTTAAGAAGCTTTGCTTGATCTGAATCATGCCTCACACAAAAGATCAAGCTCTCAGAAGACCTACGTTTAAGAATTGTTGACTTGCATGAAGCTGGAAAGGGTTTTACAAAAGTATCTCTAAAAGTCTTTATGTTCATGTGTCCACGGTAAGACAGACGCTCTACAAATGGAGAAAGTTCAGCACTGTTGCTGCTACTCTCTCTAGGCGTGGTAAAGTCCTGTAAAGGTGACTGTAAGAGCACAGCACATGCAGAATGATCAATGAGGTGAGGAAGAATCCTAGAGTGTCAGCTGAAGACAACTGTGAAACATGGTGGAGGGGGCATCATGGTTTGGGGCAGAACACATTTAATGATTAATTAAATTAGTGGTTACATTGTACAGTCTCCTCCAAAAATATTAGAAGAGTGAGGTTGGTTCATTTATTTCTGCTGTAGACTAAAAAATATGGCACAAACATTTTAGCTTTTATTTTCTGGTATTTATTTAAATTTGCATCTGATACACAGTTCAAAATATTCAGAACCTTCTGTCTGAACCCACCCATTATTATTATGAGCAAAAGTATTGGATCATGTGACCGTCAAGTGTGTTTTGTTGCCCAGGTGTGTCCTGATGATACATTAATTATTCAAACGATAAAGAAACAGCGTTAAAAGTCTGAACGCTCAGTTTCAGATTTGCGTTTTATATTTTTATAGTTAGAGGAGTAACCAACATTGAAAGAAGATGGAAAATCAATCAGAGCCATTAGAGCACAAATAGTATCCATAACCAGAACAACTGTTTAAAACATCCTGAAGAAGAAAGTCGTCACTGGTATACTAGATAACAGAACCACAGCAGTTAATGAAACAGAAACATTGTGAAATCTTTAAAGAAAAACCCTAAAAACAACTGTTAAAGACATCAGCAACAGCCTTCAGAGAGCAGAAATTAAAGAATCACATACTACTGTTCATAGAAAAAGACTTCATGAACTAAAGTACTGTTTTTAGAAATTTAGAAATGAGAAGGGTGCCGTCAAATAAGAGAAGATAAATGTTTTACTAACCCCCAAATTCGCCAAATACAAAATTTACAGATATTAAAATCAAACTCCTAGATTGATAAATGCACAAAACACACTCAAAGAAATACATTTCTACAGTCTTTTAAACTCTTTCAAAAAGAATTAGATCATTCTCACCAGGTCTGACTGAAATAATCCTTAGAAATACTTAAAAATCCTGAGAAATGTAGTGAAACAGTGAAGAAATAATCCAGCTTTGCTTTGACTGCAAAGAAGCCTCAGTGAAATGGTTGTAGATGGTTGCAAGATTTGTCCATAAAAGTCCTTACGAGTTAAATGACAGAGGAAAAGCGAATAAAAGAACTAAAATAGAAAAACAAAAGCCTTTCTGAAAAGACAAAAAAAAAAACAGAACAAAAAGTACAAATAGTACAAATAAGTACCATGATTTTTCTAACACATATATAATTAAAACACTTATGTTGAATTTTGAACTTAAAGTTCCTCAAATAAAGGTTCATAAATCAAAGGAATGCTTCAACAGCTTCTTCTGAATCTCTATTTTTACCACATTGCTTCCTTTTTGGATGGCTAGTAATCTGTGGTGGATAATCAGTACTGCCCCCAAAGGTCGGGGTAGGAATTACAACTAAAAAAAATGAGGTGAAGAGGAAGATCAGGCTGGAATTTACCAAATAGTACAGAGACTAAAGCCTGTGGACTGAATATGAACTGATGAGATAAAGATTAATCTTTACCAACATTTATCAGACAGAAGGTGCTGAATCTTCTGAACTTTGAATCAGATCCAGATGTAAAAAACTGGAAATAAAAGCTGAAATTTAGTTTTTTTTGTCTCATATTCATCTTTTAAGGTTATACCCAAATGTTTTCAGTCTACAACAGAAATAATAGGATCAGCCTTACTGTTTCAATACTTTTGGAGGGAAATATATTAGTTAACGCTTCATTTGGATGTTTCATTATTGATGCCTTGTCATTTATAGATGCTAAACGTCCATTAAATGTGAATCTTAGAATTCTTTATTGAAGGCAAATTATCCTCTATCGAATTGAACCCTACAGATTAACCTTAAGCTTAGTTAGGGAGTTAGGTTTAGCTATATATTTAGTTTTTGGGTTAGATTTTTAATGTTTTAGGGTTGATTTAAGGTTAGGGATATAATGCTAGCATTTAGCATAAGCATTAAAAATCATTTACATTCAGCAGAGAGTTTAGTTGCATCTATTAGATATTTAGTTTATTGGTAGATGAGCATCTATAATGAACAATCCAAATAAAAATGATACATTATATTAATCTATATTACATTTTATGATTAAAACAAAAAGTTTCTCCAGTCCTTTAGAAAAATATCCACCAATCCTGTGTACTATAGTGAAATGGAGATAAACTAATCCAGCTTTGGTTTGGTGGTAATGAAGAATAAAGATCGGGTCGGATTGGTAATGAAGATATGAGATTGCCCATTAAAAAGTCCTTATGAACTTTGGAAAGTCCTCTGGAAAAGGTTATAAAGTCATTTTTAAGGCTTTGAGACTCCAGAGAACCACAGAGAGACTAATGGAGAAAACACTGAATGGAACACTGGTGAACCTTCCCAGGAGTGACCGGCCGACCGAACAAAATTACTCCAAAAGGGCATGAAGAACTCATCCAGGAGATCCCAAAAGAACCCAGAACAACATTTAAACAACTGCATGATCCCACTAAAGGTTCAGTTAAGATCAGTGTTAATGATTCAATAATAAGAAAGAGACTCACATTTACCAACGAACATCAAAAACAACACAACCACAACCAATCTTGATGATCTCCAGGTTCAAATTTGGGTTAATATTCTTTTTGGACTGGCGAGAAAAAAAGTGGAACTTTTTGATAGGTGTGTCCATCCGTTACATCTGGCGTAAAACATAATAAACACATAATTTCAGAAGGAAAAGAACATCAATCATACTGACCGTAAAATGTAAAACATGGTGGTGGGAGCGTGTTTTATGATGGTCTGGAGCTGCTGGATAACTTAATGCTGTAATAGATGGAAGCAGGAGTTCTGCTGTTTTTACTAGAAAATCCTGAAGGAGAATCAGAATCCAGCCATCTGTTCCTTACTGACCTCAAGCTCAGGAGTACTTGGGTTCTCCAGCAGGACAATGACCCAAAGCTCACAAACTTCAAAGTTCAGTCTCTGAATGGATTAAAAATAAAAAATATAAACTAAATGAAGGTTTAGGAGGGTCTAGTTAAAGTCTGATTGAGATGATGTGGATGATCTTAAACAGTTTTAGACGTTTATGCTGGAAAATCCTCTAATGAGTCTGAATTAAAACTGTAATTCTGTAAAGGAGAGTACTATTTTTACAGTGCTGTTGGAACACGTGCCGCTGCGGAGGCTGGCAGCGTTCGCTGCTTCTGTTCCAGGTGAATGGATTATTTACTCTCCACTCGTTCGCCCGCCTCCCTCCATCTCCTCGCCTCGTTTTCCTCACTTTTTATAGGCCGGTCGGGTCGGAGCCGCTGCCGTTCTTGTTTTGCTTCGGGGGAGTTTCTGCCTCTGTTCAATATTGGGGGTCATGCATGTGCTTAATAAGTGTGTGTGTGTGTGTGTGAGAATTAGTCATGTAGAGAAAGACACGTGTATAAATTGCATGTTTGAGCATCCGTGTGCTGTGAAGGTTTTGCATGCAAATAGAATGATGTGGATGTTTATGCAGTTGGGAATAATGTGTGTGTTTGTGTGTGTGTGTGTGCATGAAGATTTGAGTGTGGAAGAACTACGACACAAGTAAAGTAAGAAAGAGAAAGAAAAATTGTCTTATATATATTTTTTAAACACTTGTCTATAATATATAATAAATTGCATAATTGGCCATATTTTAGTGATCTATAAGCAAGCCATCAACCGTGCACCGTGCAGCTTGATTTAGGGCAGTGTGTGAGTTTGTCTTTGCTATCGTAATGACGGGAAAAGTACAAGGCATGAAATAATTCTCTTAATTAATCATGAGTGTGGTTAATTTTGGGCATAACATGAAATAATCCAACTAGTTCCCTTTAAGAGTCAGGTGAGCTCTGACGGATTTGGTGAATTGCTATTGTAACGGTGCAGCTACCTGGACGTGTTCAACAAACTCTTCTCAGCAGAGGAAACTGAGCTGCTGGTTGACGCTGTGAAGGAGCTCCAGCAGCTCATTTACGGGAACAGCAATGTTATTTTATTTACTATTCTGTTTATTGTTGATGTAGTAAAAGTTGGGTTTGTGTGTTGCCAAGATAGCAATGAACCTCTGACTGCTTGTGTGTTGGCATCTGTCTAAGTTGTATTCAGTCATTCAGAGGTGAGTATCATTGACCTGTTGCCTGCTGCTAATCCCGGCTAGCACTGCTGGAACAGCATCAGCATCAGCCGCTAACCACAGCGCTAACTCTTTCGACGTTTAGAGCTGAGAATATTGGACTGTATCCTGCACGTTTACTATGTTAAAATAAGCTACGTGGGACGAACCGCTAACTAATATCACCCTGGCTTACCTGAACACTCAGGGTTCCTTAGAGTAGGTATGGCAGTTGGTATAAGCTGCTAACCACTAGAGGTTAGCCGCTAATGCTAATGCTTCAGCTTTGGTGGAAATCTGGAAATCTAAGCTTACTGTAAATAAACTGAAGCGCTTTTCCCTCACCAAATAAACAGTTTTAGGAGATAAATCTGTGTAGATTAACATCCAGCACTCGTTTAACTTTAAAAGACTTTTAATTTTTTTTTTTTTTAGAATTACAGTTTTGTTTACTTAACTTACTTAAAGCTTAGCTTTACATATCTTAGATGGAATTAGATGGAAAACTTGGCAACACCCCTGTTCCTTACTACAAGTTACTACTAGTGTCTGATAAAAATAAGATATACAAATATGATATAATATACAGGGTTTGGACAATGAAACTGAAACTGAAACACCTGTCATCATTTTAGTGTGGGATTTTAGGTTTCATGGCTAAATTGGAGCAGCCTGGTGTTTAATCTTGTTTAACTGCACATTGCACCAGTAAGAGCAGAGTGTGAAGGTTCAGTTAGCAGGGTAAGAGCACAGTTCTGCTCTAAATATTGCAATGCACACAACATTATGGGAGACATACCAGAGTTCAAAAGAGGACAAATTGTTGGTGCACGTCTTGCTGGAGCATCTGTGACCAAGACAGCAAGTCTTTGTGATGCATCAAGAGCCACGGTATCCAGGGTAATATCAGCATACCACCAAGAAGGAGCAACCACATCCAACAGGATTAACTGTGGACGCTGTAAGAGGAAGCTGTCTGAAAGGGATGTTCGGGTGCTAAACCAGATTGTATCCAAAAAAACATAAAACCACGGCTGATCAAATCACGCAGAATTCAATGTGCACCTCAACTCTCCTGTTTCCACCAGAACTGTCCGTCACCACAATCAATTATTGTGCTCTAAAACCAGGTGCTTCAGTTTCATTCTCCAACCTCTGTAAATTACACATCAAACTGAGAGTTTATCTACAACCATGTAGACTCAGAAAGTTAGGATTGTTTGTATACAGCTGTATTAATACTTTAAAATCTCCTCTCGAACTCGAGCATCAGAGTGATGGAGAGATGAATAATTCAGCGGTGGTTTCCTCCGGTAAACAGCGCCGGATCCACGCCGCTGCAGCTGGAACTGTAAACTGTGTGTAGTGTATGATGTGTGACGGGCGGACGAGTCGGTACATGAGGGCAGTTTACGGGTCGCTGTGCCAGTGCTGGGTCCGGCCCCGGGGGTCAGAGCACTCTGATTATAAACACAGAGAAACATTGGCCCCTCGGGGCCCGGATCTGCGGAGAATAGCCTGAGGACCCTCTTTTTAACAAGGTCAGGTCTGAGCGGAGGTTCCGGGACTGGGGATCGAGGACAATATGGACCATTAACTCTGAAAATAACGCTCTGGATGTGTGTAAAATATTTATCCCTGCCCTCTCCGGCCTCGGCCTGCACAGGAAGTAGGGCTCTGATAGAAGAGGAAGCTCTGTGATTCAACTCCAGTTTTTAACTGCTAAAAATACGATGACTCAAGCTTACCATATTCTCCGGATTATTAAAGCTGTAAGGCGCACCGGATTATAAGGAACATTGTGTGACACTAGTAAGGAACAGGGGTCTCGCCATGTCTTCCTTCTACTTCAGCAGGTCTCGCCACTGAGTGTAAAGGTAAACTAAGTTAACAAAACTGTAATTCTTAAAAACAGATTTTCTTTTAAACTCGAGTAAAGCGCTTCTATTTACTTACAATTACTTTGGTTTTCAGATTTCCGCTAAAGCTAGCCACAGTTAGCACTAGTAAATGCTGCCCGACAGCGATATACTGAGGAACCCTGAGTGTTACGGTAAACCAGGGCGATATTAGCTAGTGGTTCATCCCATGTAACTCCATCTACCAGAGCTACACCATCAACCAGAGCTACCCTAACAACCAAGGCTACACCAAATAACCAGAGCTACATCAACAATTAGACGTAGACTAATAACCAGAGCTACGGCAAAATATAAACATACACCAAGAACCAGAGCTACCAGGGCTACACCAACAACAAGAGCTACACCAATATCTAGATATACACCAGCAACCAGAGCTACAGCATTAACCAGAGCTACACCTAACAAACAGAGCTATCCCAACAAGCAAAACTGCTACACCAACAAGGCTACACCTACAACCAGAGCTATACCAAATAAAACAGAGCTTTACCAACATCCAGAGCTACTCCAACAAACAGAACTACTCCAACAACCAGAGCTACTCCAACAACCAGAGCTACACCAAACAACCAGAGCTACACCAAAAACTAAGGCTATACCAACAACCAGAGCTACACCAACAACCAGAGCTACACCATCAACCAGAGCTACACTAACAACCAGAGCTACTCCAACAACCAGAGCTACACCAAACAACCAGAGCTACTCCAACAACCAGAGCTACACAAACAACCAGAGTTACTCCAGCAACCAGAGCTACACCAACAACCAGAGCTACACCATCAACCAGAGCTACACCAAACAACCAGAGCTACTCCAACAACCAGAGCTACACCAACAACCAGCGCTACACTAACAACCAGAGCTACACCAACAACCAGAGCTACACCATCAACCAGAGCTACACTAACAACCAGAGCTACTCCAGCAACCAGAGCTACACCAACAACCAGCGCTAGACCATCAACCAGAGCTACACCAACAACCAGAGCTACACCAAACCACCAGAGCTACACCAAACAACCAGAGCTACACCATCAACCAGAGCTACACCAAACAACCAGAGCTACTCCAACAACCAGCGCTACACCATCAACCAGAGCTACACCAACAACCAGAGCTACACTAACAACCAGAGCTACTCCAGCAACCAGATCACGTTTCTGTAAAGCTGCTTTGTGCCAACACCAGTTGTACAAAGCGCTATACAAATAAATGTGATTTGATTTAGATGTCGTCCGGATGTAAGAAAGCGGCATGTGCCGCCAACCACCAGCAGAGGGCCTGCACACTGCAGTGGAAGAGCTGGTGGATCTGGACTAAAAAACTTCAAGTCCCAGAATCCCCAGCACTAATTAGTGCAGATCAGGCTCAGCTGTGAACACAGCTTAAAAACCCAGAGCCAAACCTCAGTTCACCTTCACACCTTTTCAGAGGGGTGACTGGTAACAGTGGGTAAAGAAAAAAGAGATTAGAAAGAAAAGAAGAGATCTCAAAATAAACAAAGGCTCACAAAAAAGGAAAAAAAGATCTTAAAAGAAGCCACAAAAAAGTGAAAGAAAAGATCTCAGTGTTTTTCTAAGTTCTGGTTTTCAAAAAGGCTTTCCTAAGTTTCTTTAAGTTTATTATTTCCATTTCCTTTGTTTGGGCCATGCCATGTGGCAGCAGGTCCTTTGTTTGATTTTCCCGCCCTTTTTCTCCACTGCCACATTTAAGACCCTCTTCCAAACTCACTGCACCCCCTCTAAGTAGTGCAGTGGGAGTACACCACTCCATTTCCGATACAGCAAACTATCTACACACGTACATAAATAATATCAAATATATTGATAATTAATAATAAAAAAAAAAAATAAATAAATAAAACAACTCTGCATTTGAGTCCACCTCCCACGCTAAACTGTAACACCGACAACACGAGCTACGCCAAAAACTAAACATATACCAACAAACAAAGCTGCTAAACCAAACAACCAGAGCTACACAAACAACTCTATCTACACCAGCAACCAGAGCTACACCTAACAAACAGAACTATACCAACAAGCAAAGATACTACACCAACAATAAAGGGTACACTAAACAACCAGACATACACCAGCAACCAGAGCTACAGCTAACAATCAGAACTACACCTAGCTAGCCAGAGCTACTCCAGCAACCAGTGCTACTCCAATAACCAGAGCTACACCATCAAACCAAACAACTAGAGCTACACCAACAACCAGAGCTACATCTAGCTAGCCAGAGCTACTCCAGCAACCAGAGCTACTCCAACAACCAGAGCTACACTATCAAACCCAACAACCAGAGCTACTCCAACAACCAGAGCTACACTATCAAACCCAACAACCAGAGCTACTCCAACAACCAGAGCTACTCCAACAACCAGAGCTACTCCAACAACCAGAACTACACCGACAACCAGAGCTACACCATCAACCAGAGCTACACCCAACAACCAGAGCTACACTTAGCAAGCCAGAGCTACTCCAGCAACCAGAGCTACTCCAGCAACCAGAGCTATACCTAACAACCAGAGCTACACCAACAACCAGAGCTACACCAACAACCAGAGCTACACCTAACAACCAGAGCTACACCTAACAACAAGAGCTACACCTAACAACAAGAGCTATACCTAACAACCAGAGCTATACCTAACAACCAGAGCTACATCATCAACCAGAGCTACATCATCAACCAGAGCTACATCATCAACCAGAGCTACACCATCAACCAGAGCTACACCATCAACCAGAGCTACACCAAACAACCAGAGCTACTCCAAACAACCAGAGCTACACCAAACCACCAGAGCTACGCCAAACCACCAGAGCTACGCCAAACAACCAGAGCTACGCCAAACAACCAGAGCTACGCCAAACAACCAGAGCTACGCCAAACAACCAGAGCTACGCCAAACAACCAGAGCTACGCCAAACAACCAGAGCTACGCCAAACAACCAGAGCTACACCAAACAACCAGAGCTACACCATCAACTAGAGCTACACCAACAACCAGAGCTACACCAACAGCCAGATCTACACCAACAAATCTAACAACCAGAGTTTTTTTGGGTGGGACAAATCTACCTGTTTCTTATATTATATTGGGTGGCACATGCCCCACCCATCCCCAGGTTTCTACTCTTTGCCAATGGCTCGACTACAGACTGACATATGCATGGCATTCAAAAGGAAGTGTGTGTGTGTGTGTGCATGTATGTATGTATGTATGTATGTATGTATGAGTGTGTATAAGTGTGTGTGTGTGTGTGTATTGCCACCGTCCATGCGGAGAGCAGATGGCGTCGTGTTCGCTGCAGGCTCTCCTGTTCCCTTTGGTGCCCACTCTCGCTCTCTTCCTCTCTCGTTCTCTTTCTCTCTCTCTCTCTCTTCTCCACGACTCTGTTCATTCCTGCCCTTCCTCCCCATCATCCTCCTCTTCCTCAGGCAGGCAGACGAGTGTGTGTAAAGGGAGGGGTGTGTTTGGTCTGCTCTCATTCTTTCATTCGGCATCTTGGTTGCGCGATGTTTTCTTTGCGAGCGGAAGGCAGCGAGCGCGAGAGCGACGGAGGGAAATATGCAGGCAGGGCTGACCTAGTTGCTCTGGAGGAGCGAAAGCACTGGAGTTTGATTCATGTATTCGTCACCGCTGTCTTCTTTTAGCGGTAAAGGACAGTATTTCATAAGAGATCAGGCCGTGAATGCAGGAAGATGCAGTGTGCTTGTGGTCATCTATGATGCAATTCTACAAAATATGGCGTAACACTTGATGACCAAAAAACAACAACATATAACACTAACACACTTTAAATCCCTGAAAAACAGAGCCTGTGCACTGTGCATCATGACATAGGGCTTGGCAGTGTGTCTTTGCTATCATAAAGACAGGAAAAGTACACTGTGTACACATTGCGGGACTCCAGATGTGCAAAAGTCATGTCAGGTGTGATTTTATTATGATCACAACGTGTAAAAAACCAATCTGCGTATCACTCTCTCATCATTCCCTTTAAGATGCAGTTCCCAGGTGAGCTCTGACTTTGGCGGATTGCTATTTTAATGGTGCAGCTACTTGGACATATCCAATATTTCTCCGCAGAGGAAACCGACCTGCGTGTTCACACTGTGAAATGCGCCAATAGTAGTAGGTCATGCTGCTGTTTCAGCATCAGCAGCCAGAGTCTGAGAGAAAGAGAGAGAGAGTACAGTAGGTCATGCTGCTGTTTCTCCATCAGCAGCCGGAGTCTGAGAGAGAGAGAGAGAGAGAGAGAGTACAGTAGGTCATGCTGCTGTTTCTCCATCAGCAGCCGGAGTCTGAGAGAGAGAGAGAGAGAGAGAGAGTACAGTAGGTCATGCTGTTTCTCCATCAGCAGCCGGAGTCTGAGAGAGAGAGAGAGAGAGGGTACAGTAGGTCATGCTGTTTCTCCATCAGCAGCCGGAGTCTGAGAGAGAGAGGGAGAGAGAGAGTACAGTAGGTCATGCTGCTGTTTCTACATCAGCAGCCGGAGTCTGAGAGAGAGAGGGAGAGAGAGAGTACAGTAGGTCATGCTGCTGTTTCCACATCAGCAGCCGGAGTCTGAGAGAGAGACTGTCCAAATTGGTGAGAAAATGAAATGTGTATTGTAAATATAGCTAGTCAAGACTGTGATGTAACAGTTTTGGGGTTTTGCACTTGCCCTATTTTACAGCCCTGTTTTAGCTATGCAAGATGTGTTCATGTTGTTTTTAGGGTTCAAGCACCGAAGGTGCGTAGAACCCTATTGTTTTTGCTAAGATTTTTCTTCTTATTAGGGGTTCGAGCACGTAGTGCTAGAAACCCTATTGTAATTGTTCTGATTATTATTATTATTATTATTATTATTCTTTTTCTGCCATAGAAGTGATTGGGCAGAAGAAACCGTAAGGCCTACAGGGCTGAGACTTGGTCATATGGTAGTACTTCTCACCGCTACTCAGATTCAAAAGATGAGCCCGATCGGCCTCAAGGGGGCGCTATGGCGAAGGTCAACGCGTTTGGCCCCGTAACTCCTACGCCCTGATAGCTAGAGCAAAAATTCTTGCATTATATGATTCCTTGGTTAATGGCAAATCAAGGTCAATAGAACCACTAAGCTGTAATTTTTTTTTTAATTTGCACAATATGCAAAACCTACTTTTGAGATCTTGTCCTTGGATCATTGACCAATCATGACATGTTTGGTGTCAAACAGTTCAGCAGAGCTTACTCCTCAATAATTATTAAAAAAATCTTTACATTTATAAACAATATGGCCACCATATGCAAATGAGTTCTACCATGGTGCAGTAAAATGTCTTTAACACTTATAACTTTTGAATGCTTAACCTGACACTAATACCACTTCAGTCCTTTGATCATTACATGATTTTCAGATACCCTGTCAGTTTAAGTAGACATACACCCCCAGGGGGCGGGGCCAATGCTCGATAGCTGTTTCTCTAGAACCATACAAGCTATCAAGGTCATCCTAGCCAATTATCATCTATGGCCCATGCACTAATGGTACACCAAATGAAAATTTGATATGGACACTTTTGTGGTCACTATTAGCCAATCACATTCCAGCAAGCTTTTAACAGGCGGAATGTTAATCAGGTCAAAACTTATATACTATATACGGGTTATTTATATGCCCTTTTTATACCTTGTGTTTTTTTCAATTTAAGAACTGAATTTGTTTCACCAAATGCGCACTAGAGTGCAGTAAGACACCACATAAAACCTGATGAACACTACAGCTCAATTTATCAATGCTTTTCAACTAGTTTACTCACACCACTCATCTAGCATTGCCATTATGGTCTTTATGGTCACGCTGGTCACCCAGCTTGGTTATGCTGGCCATCCAGCTTGGTCATGCTGGCCATTCACATTGGTCATTATGGTCCTGCTGGTCATTCAGCTTTGTCCTCATAGTAATGGTGGTCTTCCAGCTTGGTCATACTGGCCAACCACCTTTGCCATGCTGGTCATCCAGTTTGGTCTTTATGGTCTTCCAGCTTGGTCAATATGGTCAACAAGTTTGTCATCCAGATTAGTCATGCTGGTAATCTAGCTTGGTCTTCATGGTCATGCTGGTCATGCTGGTCATCCTCATCCAGTTTGGCGATGCCGGTCAACCGGCAACATGTTTTAAGCCTAACTGGCCTCCAGGGGTCTCTTTGCCTGTAACGCTCGAACCCCGTAAATCGCCGCTTGCGGCTATATTTATTATTATTATTATTCTTTTTCTCCTGAAAAAACAGTTGTGCAGCCTAAACCGTAAGTCATAGAGAAATGAAACTTGGTAGGTAGATGTAGGATCAGCATCTCGGTGGACAACAAAAATTGCACCGATTGGTCAAGTGGTGGTGCTATAAACAAGGAAATTCAGTTTTTCACAATTTTCTCAATAACTCAAAAACCATAAGACCTACATTCAAAATTCCTTTTTTTTTTGATTGATTCCTTGGGTCAATACCAACAACTTTCCAATTTGGACCATGCACTTCCGTCTATATAGATTTTTTGCTAATTTGCATAATATGCAAAACCTACTTTTGCAAACTAGTCCTAGGAATGTTGACCAATCCTGGCATGTTTGGTATCAAAACACTCGTGAGAGCATGCGCTTCAATATTCATTAAGAAAAAGTTGAAATATGTAAACAATATGGCCGCCATATGCAAATTAGTCCTTCCGGATATATGCCCCATTCACTTCAAGAGGTAAATTTGGAGCACTGTTTCTCAGCAACCGTGCAACCTAGCAAGTTGAAACTTTGCATGCAGAATCTATCATACAGCCTCTAAAGGATGTTCAAAGGGCAACTTAATCAATCAACATGGCTGAACACCATCAGCCAATCAGCATTCAGCAGACATTTTGGCAGGCTGAATGTTGCCCAATCTGGATGATATTTGGCAGTTATGTTCAGGTGGAGACACTGTAGTGACCTGCAAAGTACTGAAACAATCCGCCCACTGGGGGGCGCTGTTCCAAAAAAACGAGTATATGTCAATCATGCTGTACTATTTTGACATCTAATTGTTTTTGCCATATTTAGTACAGTGGCTCTGACAAATTTCTCAATACAACTATGTTTAAAAAGTGCTTTGTTCATTCATAATTGCTAATTGTTTGAAAATAGCTATATTGAAACTACTCTCTGGATATTTGGCCTATCACCTCCATTTCAGTCTTGCTGCACACTGTAGAGTCTCTAGGTAAATGTTCATTAAAAACATTTGTGAAAATTTCACATACAATACTCTCCAGGCATCAAGCAATCTGTGCGTCCTTGGAATTTCTAACCTAAATTGCTGTAACTCTGCAGTATTTGCTGTAATCTCACAATGTTAAAGACCTCTGTACAATATCACTCTGATGAAGCGCCATTTAATACAGAACTAGATTAAGAATAACTTGACATTACATGTCATATCAGAACATTCACTCCTTTGTGCCTCTTCTCAACATTAATAACAGGTGAAAGACTTTTGATCATTTCTAAATGTGACAGAATGTCTCCAATTGTGTTAGACCTTCTTACACATCACCATCCTATGCTCTAGTAGGCACCATTGTGCTAGTTGGTGCTTGATGAAGCGCCATTTAATTCAGAACTAGATTTATAATAACTTCGTAATTACATGTCATATCAGAACATTCACTCCTTTGTGTTAATTTAAACTTGTTTGGTCAAACATTTCAGCTTGTTCTGCAAAGGTTCAAAGGTCAATCTGAATACCACTTTGTGAACATTCTGGTTGAAGCCACCTGATCAATACCAATAACATGTAGACACCTTTTGACTAGTTCTAACTCACTTAATGAATATCCTACAAAGTTCACTAGATTTACATGTGAATTTAAGCACTGATCAGGTTGAAAGGCCTCTGCTCAACATTAATAACAGGTGAAAAACTTGATAATTTCTAAATGTGACAGGGCATCTCCAATCATATTAGACCTTCTTACACATCACCATTCAATGCTCCAGTAGGCACCATTGTGCAAGTTGGTGCTTGAACCCGATGATTGCCGCTTGCGGCTATATATTTTTTTTTTTTGTTTTTTTTTACTTCCACATCCCAAACTCTCCAAATAAAACATTGCAAAGAAAAACTGAAAGTGCACCTTTTTGTTATTTACAGCCCATTCACACGATCACTGACTCATGACAAATGAATGTTTCATTATTTTATTCCATTTCTGTTCATTTATGCAGTTTTAACTGCTTAAAATACCCGTCTTTCAATTGTCTGGAAGAACACGCTCTTAAAAGTAAGGTACCAAAAAGGTTCTTGGAATTTAAAGTCTGTTTTAATTCATGTTTTTTAATTCTGCTTCTTAGGCTCATTTGGTCCAGACTTTTAGATTTTTTTTAAACAACCAAAATTTGGTTCAACAAAAAGAGGTGATTTTGGCAGAGAAAGTTGAGGCAAGATACCTTCAGCTTTAGGTGTGATGCAGGACATCTTGAGGAGCATCATAATCCCATCACTCCAACCCTGATCACATGATCACAGAGAAGATCAGAGATGCCTACAAGTGTCTATATGTAATAACCATGATACCACACCGTCCACCGTCCAAGCGGGTTAGCTGTGCACTCTACAACAGGGGTAATGAAGTATAATGGGATTGTGTGCTACAGACTAGTAGCTCTCCAGCCCAGAGGGTTGTTGAACCCAATTGTAGTTAATGAACAGTTGATCTCAAAGCAGGTAAACCCAAGAAGAAAGGAAAAGATAAATGAATAAACACACCGCTCATCACGCGGGATCAAACCCGTGTCATCAAGGTTGCAGTCCAATACACTTCTGCTGCTCTGGCTAGTGAATTGGGACACGGCCGGGAAAAAACACCCTTATAAGGAGAGGGAGCCCAAGAATGAGTGGAAAAAATGAGAACGAGTGGAAACTAAAGTCACGCCAAGTGCGACAGAGAGAGAGACGGGGGAGGAATATAAACAAAAGCTCACCAGAGCAGTTTTTTATTTATTTATTTTTTCATTATAGTTCAAACAACCTCACTGAGCTGATGTTTCATGCCACCATGATCACCGACCCCTGATCTACAATAATTGATAAAGATGATACTCCAGGCTGGAGCACAAGCCAAACTACTTATAGCTGCTCATCTAGATTTGGGATGAGGACTCCGCCCACAGAAAACTGGAAGAGCATTACCATAAATGGCCCCGCCTCCAGTGGAATTTACCGGGGTTGGACCATGAAGGTTTCATGGCTAAATTGGAGCAGCCTGGTGTTCAATCTTCATTAATTGCACATTGCACCAGTAAGAGCAGAGTGTGAAGGTTCAATTAGCAGGGTAAGAGCACAGTTCTGCTCTAAATATTGCAATGCACACTATAACATTATGGGAGACATACCAGAGTTCAAAAGAGGACAAATTGTTGGTGCACGTCTTGCTGGAGCATCTGTGACCAAGACAGCAAGTCTTTGTGATGCATCAAGAGCCACGGTATCCAGGGTAATGTCAGCATACCACCAAGAAGGACCAACCACATCCAACAGGATTAACTGTGGACGCTGTAAGAGGAAGCTGTCTGAAAGGGATGTTCGGGTGCTAACCCGGATTGTATCCAAAAAAACATAAAACCACGGCTGATCAAATCACGCAGAATTCAATGTGCACCTCAACTCTCCTGTTTCCACCAGAACTGTCCGTCACCACAATCAATTATTGTGCTCTAAAACCAGGTGTTTCAGTTTCATTCTCCAACCCCTGTTTGCATTAATCAATTCCAAGTCTAGAACCTTTTAGGAACCTTTACTTTTAAGAGCATACAGGATACAAAAACCAACAAATCACCAACACAACATCCAAACTCCCATTGCAGCCCATTGCAGATACAAAGCAGTTCAAGTTCATATTGCTACAGATGCTTTGATTGATTGGCTGTATCATAATAGCATTTTTAGTTTTAAAAAACAAACCAAATACCAAACCATGAAAGGCCAGCATCCTGTCCTCCACATCTGAGCAGATGTTGTAAGAAAGTGTGTCAGTATCCTGTTCTCTCAGGCTTGAGTTTGTTGGTTATAAAAAGCACGTTAGGTATGAAGTTAACGTCGAGGACGGTCCCTCCGGCATTGTATTCACCACAGCAGCAGCTGAACACTGTTGTCCTGTTTGCATATTTCAGCCCAGCATCTCCTCTTTTTCTGGATTCGCTCAGAGCAGGATGTCCAGTAGGCACTGCCGATGTCTCCTGAGAACGTGCCTCCATCATCTGCTGTGCTTTCTGCTGGCAGGGTTATGGGAACAGCTGGCAAATACACCCCGGCTACGTTCACACAGCAGGTAAAAGTGGCACAAATCTGATTTTTCCATGATTTTATAAGCAAAAGTGATGTTTAATTTAGGCTTTTTAAATGTGATCTGAACAGTTTATACTCTGAAACTAGCTAAAAATACTGAAGCGCTAAAGAGCAGCAGCAGGGCTTCGCGTGAAGTTTCGGTTTCATCTTTTCCAGCATCATAAGCTTAAATCTGAGCTTATTACTGAGAATGTGGCAAATCAGACACTCCCATATTTTAGTTTGCGTCATTTTGCTTCTTTAAGCTTACATTTTTTACGCTTAGTTTAGTTTCCTTTGATTTAACAACCATTTAAACAGCGGTCTTAATATTTATAAGCACTTTTAACTCACTAACTCATTGCTCCATTTTTTTTATTTTCTTTGACGTAAAAGTTCCAAAAATCTTACAGTTCATACTGAGCTGCATTGTCACGAATCTGATTTTTCCACGTTTTTCTAAGCAAAAGCGGTGTTTTAAATTAGGCTGTTTGCACATTTTCACCTTTTTAAATAAGATCCGAACACTTCTGCACTAAACTGAACAGTTTAGCTAGCGCTAAAAATACTGAAGCGCTAAAGAAGAGCAGCAGCAGAGCTTCACGTGAAGTTTCGGTTTCATCTTTTCCAGCATCATAAGCTTAAATCTGAGCGTAATATAAGCTTAAATCACAGAGAATGTGGCTATTCAGACACTCCCATATTTTTAGTTTGCGTCATTTGCTTCTTTAAGCTTTCTTTTTGTACGCTTTTTAGTTTCACAACCATTACAAAAAAGCAGCAGCAGAGCTTCACGTGAAGTTTCGGTGATTTGAGGAATTCCAGTTATTTAGTTTGCATCATTTTGCTTCTTTAAGCTTTTTCATTTTTTTAAGCTTAGTTTAGTTTCCTTTGATTTAATAACCATTTAAACATCTGTCTAAATATTTATGAGCACTGTTAGCTCACTAACTCACTGCTAAATCCCTTACTCAATGCTTTCCTCCATTTTTTCTCCCTTTTATTTGACGTAAAAGTTGCCAAAAATCCAAAAAATCTTACAGTTCAAACTGAGCTGCATTGTCCTGAATTAGATTTTTCCACGTTTTTTCAGCAACAATGATGTTTTAACACATTTTCACCTTTTTTAAATAAGATCTGAACAGTTCTGCACTAAACTGAACAGTTTAGCTAGCGCTAAAAATACTGAAGCGCTAAAGAAGAGCAGCAGCAGAGCTTCACGTGAAGTTTCGGTTTCATCTTCTCCAGCATCATAAGAGAGATTGAGGACTTCCAGTTATTTAGTTTGCATCATTTTGCTTCTTTAAGCTTTAATTGTTTGTTTAGTTTAGTTTCCTTTGATTTCATAACCATTTAAACATCTGTCTTAATATTTATAAGCACTTTTAGCTCACTAACTCACTGCTAAATACCTTACTGAATGATATCGTCCATTTTTTTCCTTTTCTTTGACGTAAAAGCTGCAAAAAATGCAAAAATCTTACAGTTCATACTAAGCTGCATTGTCTCAAATCTATATATTGAGATATATTGAGTTTTTAATCAGATTTCCAGAACTTAAAACACCAGATATGACTAAAAATATCAGATTTGCGCCACTTTTGTACCAATTTTAAACACTTTTAGCTATGTAAACGTAGCCTAAAACTCTCTTCAACAGCATGATCTAAGATAGATAACAAATCATATAAATCAGACGTGAGGATAGTAAGAATAAGAATATAGTCATGCACTTGTGGTTGAGTATTTACAACATAAATTTTAGTGTGTAAATCATGTATAGATAATAATAGGAAATTATTAAAAACTCTTGGCAAAACTCTCTCTCTTTCAAAAACACTTTTTTGAAACTAAACATGATGGTCCAGATATGATCAGATTATCTCCACATAAATGTAATATAAGGTACAGTATATTTTGTGGCGTGGTATTGTTTCTCGCCAGGCATCGTCTCCGTTTGATGTTGTTTTTTGATGGTTTTTCTCCGGAAACGAAAGGAATATTAAGAAATATAATTCTGTTCTTCTCTCGTTCCTCATCTACATGATGTCCGATCTCTCCATCCATCTCCTGGATTCGTCCGAGTCTCAGTGCAGCGTTCAGATGGTGGTGTAGATGTAGACGAAGATGACCACCAGCAGGTTGAGGACCGTACCGATGATGCCCAGTATGGCGAGGATCCTCTCCTCCCTGTCGTTTTCTGGCTCCTCCGTGAAGGTCCGGCACGTGTGATGGTGGCCATCTGGGGGGAGCATGTTTAATATCACTGATCCCCACCTCCAGGGGGCGCCACGCCTGCTGCAATAGGAGAGAGAGCACAAAAACAGAGAGGGAAAAATTAGATATAGTGAATTTTTGATACGAAACAACTGATCAGATCAGACTGTCACATTAACGCAGAGTTAACCCTTACAACATCCTACAGATGCATTTTCCATCTAAAATCTCACCTTGTGTTCTCAGCTTAATTACCCAGAAATCCCTTCACACATAAACATAATCCATATATGGTTAGAAAGGGCGGAGCTTACTCTTTCTAAAAATAGTGATCACATCCCAGTGCAGTAAAGCTAAATCTACAAGAAACCCATTGAGAGAAAAACACCTAAAAAAGTGAAAAATCTCCTTCCCCAACCAATATTATTTACCTTTAGTGCTTCAAACATATTTATATGATGTTTCTAAAACCAAATAATATCAGTAAATAAAGACTCAAAAGTGTCCACAGAAAAAAAACAGTGTGAAACTACCTGCTTTACTCAAACTAAAGCTAGGTATGGTGTGCGCACTACTTTATATAGCTTTTATTTTACTTGTGCATTTTACTAAGTAGTTATTTCGCACTAAACTAAATTTTTATTTATTTAGACTAAAAAGTTTACATTGTGTGTTTTATTTGTGTGTCCTGATCCTCAAAATACTGAAAGGTATAGGCTGCTCTGAGTGTCTTTAGGTTTTTAGTATCTACATGTATCCTAGAGGTGTGATTATTGATTATCAAGAATAATAAAATAACTCCGCCTGATGCTGTTTCTCCATGTATTTTATCAAAGTAATAATTAATAAACCATGTAATGAACTCAAATATCATCAATATTCTTATGCTTTTTTAACTCAAACACTCTAGTCTAACCATTTTTTGAAAATATATCTTAGGTGTGAATATATTTAAAAAAAAAAGGAAAATATAACAATTCTGCTTCCTTTTACATTTTAAATGATGATATTTTTGAGCAGCCGTATGTCTTCTGGAGTAAAAGAGATCAGGGCATGTGTCTGTCTGATATAATTACTGTGTTATAAGACCTGAAAAAGAGGAACTGAAAACAAAAACGGAGACAAAAAACACACAAACAGCCCAGAGTTCAAAGGGTTAATGCAACCAACAGCACAATCACACCACATGATCAACAAAATTATGATTAACCAGAGATTGGGAAATACATTTAGATACTGTAGTATACAGTGATATGAAAAGGTTTGGGCACCCCTGATCATTTACATGATTTCCATTTATAAACCACTGGTTGTTGGAATCAGTAGTTTTAGTTAAATATATCATCATATATCAGATGAACACAGTGATATTTAAGAAGTGAAATGAAATTTATAGGATTTACAGAAAGTGTCCATCCATCCATCCATCCATCCATCCATCCATCCATCCATCCATCCATCCATCCATCCATCCATCCATCCATCCATCCATCCATCCATCCATCCATCCATCCATCCATCCATCCATCCATCCATCCATCCATCCATCCATCCATCCATCCATCCATCCATCCATCCATCCATCCATCCATCCATCCATCCATCCATCCATCCATCCATCCATCCATCCATCCATCCATCCATCCATCCATCCATCCATCCATCCATCCATCCATCCATCCATCCATCCATCCATCCATCCATCCATCCATCCATCCATCCATCCATCCATCCATCCATCCATCCATCCATCCATCCATCCATCCATCCATCCATCCATCCATCCATCCATCCATCCATCCATCCATCCATGTCATTTTCACACTCTGGACAGGCCACTAATCCACTGCTAATACATCAAAGTGTGCAATAATTCTTTAAACAAAATTTTTTAATACCGTTTAGCACTAATTCATTGAAACACAAAATTAGTTTGGTAAGCTCATTGACCCTTGACCTACATTGTCACAGGTGAATTCAGCTATAAGAAAGGGTTAAGGTGCCAATTGCAATTTTTTCTCCTCTTTTCATTTCGGAATAATTTAATTTTGGTGTACTGCTGAAGCTAAAATTTAGGAGTTATTTGGAGGGCGGTTAATTATGCATGGAGGAAAAAGAAGAACACAGCATTCCAACACAAACACTGTACTGCTCCCCACAGTAAAACTTAGTGCCAGTTCCATCATGCTGTGGGGCTGTGGGACCAGTGCAGGTACTGGGAATCTTGTTAACGTTGAGGGTTGCATGGATTCCAATCAATATCAGCAGATTCTTCAGAACAATGTTTCAAAAACGGTGAGAGAAAGTTGAAGTTGAAGCGCTGGAAGGGCTGGATCCTTCAACAAGACAACGACCCTAAACACTAAACACACTAAACACTAATCTCTGCTCAAAATCTACTAAATCACTAAAGTATTCATGCAGAAGATCAAGTACAACATTCTGGAAAGATCATCTCAGATCATCTCAGTCCTCGGACCTGAATATTACAAAAAATCTGTGGTGTGATTTAAAGTGAGCTGTTCATGATCAGAAACCTGAATCAAACGTGACTGAACTGAAGACGATTAGTAAAGAAGAATAATCCAAAATACCTTCAACCAGAAGCTTCAACCAGACTCTCATTGGAAGCTATAGGAAGTGTTTAGAGGCTGTTATTTCGGTAAATATGTATGTTTTGTGTTTCTGAACTTGCCTAATTTTGTTTAAATTCAATAAGCTCTCGCTTCTGCTCTCCCCCTAAACCCATACATCACCCAGTGCCAATCCTTAACTACACCACACATATTTTAGGGGGTCTTCTTACCCTTTAAGTAAGCTAACAAAGCATTTGTACTTCATTACTACACGTCTAAGTCCACATACTATATTTCCAAAACTTATTTGACTTATTTGACATGCATTAATTTTTTAGAGAATGCATAATGAGAGAATGTTCCTACAGTAAAAACGTGGAATATGCATTTGAACACATACAGAAATAGCGCAGATTAGCATTGCATGTTCAGGCTGCATGAAGATTTGCGCATGAGCAGGCTGTCCCGTCGTCTCGCTCAGCCGAACGGAGCGATGCGAGTAAATCAAGCCGGGCACCTGACAGTCCGGCGTACGTACTTCCACTGAAAAATGGAGCTCTAACCACTGTTGCTTCTGTCGCGTCCCATTAAATGCCTCTCGCGCTTAATGCGACATGATATAGATGTCAGCCTGAATATTTTATAATACGCGGTCGGCCACATCAGGAGGTTCTTCTCTGGAGCTTCCTCTCAGTGAAGAACCGAGCAAACTGATGGGACACTGGCTGGAAATCGGTAGAGTTAGTTTAGATAAAGCCCAAAAAATCCAGTCCGACCCGCCCCATAAAAATTGCGTTTTTGTGAACCCAAGCCTGATTTAAACAAGACATTTTTTTTAGTAAGTAAAATCTGTTAAAACTGAGCATTTAAAAACAAGTTTGGTCTGTTTAAAATAGTAAAATCTCTTCAGAATGATGTTAATTAACATTGCAACACTGAAGAAGCATAGACCTATTATTTAAGAAAAACGTTTATTAAGAACAGTTTTATTTAATCTTCAGGTGTTTTTGCACCAACACTAAGTCTTTTTCATTTCGGCAGATATGAAAACAGTAATTGCAATCAAGTTTGGACCAACACTAAAGCACCAGGGGTTTTATGTACTAAGACTTGCGTGAACTTCCTACTGAATTGTTTTTCAGCGTTTTAAGTTCCGTATGCACAAAAAATCTGGATTTATCAAACCATGCTTAGGTAGAATTCCACGTACTTTCTCTTAGTACATCACAATCAACTCGAAATTAAGCGCAAAAACTTGCCAGGTCTCCTCCCTCAATTACAGTATAATGTTATAATAATTATAATATGATTGAGTATAATACGCCTGTCAAGAAAGTGTCGCAAGGTGTGTAG
The DNA here is from genome assembly GCF_023375975.1 of Astyanax mexicanus. Taxonomy (NCBI): domain Eukaryota; kingdom Metazoa; phylum Chordata; class Actinopteri; order Characiformes; family Acestrorhamphidae; genus Astyanax; species Astyanax mexicanus. The sequence goes on along the minus strand of NC_064416.1, from coordinate 2,001,782 downwards.
CATAGCCGCTGTCTTCTAAGTAATTTAATAATTACCCATGTTTTAATTTAGTTATTCTAAGCTGGATAATAAATGCTTTTATTTAAATGCTTTAAATGAGTTTCTTACCAAGAAGCCCCCGTCAAGCAATTAACTTATAATCTTATCCCAACCCAACCAGGCTCTTGGAAATCTCAAATGGATTATTATCCAGTCATCATCATGATCAAAAAAAACTAATTGGTCACGGAAAATGTGCTCCCAACGAATTCGGCCATTAGCAATATTTTCCAATAATACCAACGCTGCCATCTCCAGCAAATCCAGCACAACATTTAATGCATGTTTATATAATCTAGGCTAAGTGGAAACCGGTTGAATGATTTTTTCAGTAAGCCAATGACATTTTAAAAAGTCTGATTAATTTACTGTTTAATTTTTGGATTAATTTACTTTATTTTACCCAATAATGGCTTATTACTACAATGTGTGCGTAAAGGATATCTTAATAGGCAGTGATGGTATAGTTACTTTGAAAAAGTAATCTGATTACTGATTACTCCTTTAAAAAGTAACTGAGGTACTTTATGGATTACTTGATTTTAAAAGTAACTAAGTTACTTTACAAGTTACTTTATTAGTTACTTTAAGCAGCTGCAGACTCCACCTCCCGCCGCCTTAACATAAACATTATAACCAGTTTTGCCAAAACTCCCTTTATTGGAAAATGCGTTTTTAACAGCAACAATGTATCTCTATTAAGTTGAACTATTTCCAAAAAAAATAAGTTTTTTTAATAAAAAAAAAATAATAACATATTTAAAAAAAATAAAATAAAATATGGTCTTTCTTGATTTTACTAAACACAAATACTTGTTTTTATAAAAAATATATAAAATAAAGAAAGTCTCGTTACTGACATCACTGACATCACTGTTAATAGGTAGTTGTAATGTCAATGCAGTGTTGGCAAATGACAAAAACACATTAGAAACATGAGGCCCCAGGACCTGTGAGAGATGAACCAAGTGGACTGGTTCTGTTTGTGGTGAGAACATGATCCGACTCCAATCCGACCTGACTATCCAGTATACTCCCCATGTTTGTGCTAAACGGCTGTTCAGGTGCAGTTTAACCTGATTTATTACTCAGATGACAATTACTACAGCTATAACCTAATGCCATTTCAACTTTTTTATAGAACCCTGCGCATCTGCTGTAAATGAGATTTACCCTCAGTGGACCAAATTAAAGGTTGATTGATTAATTGATTAAATGATTGATTGACTGATTGGCAACAGTGTGTTGATGTACACTGGGGGTTCTGGTGAGCGTAGGAGACGGTGAGGAGTAAATATGGTGGAAATAAGCAGCTGTTGTTGCAGCATAAGGACCCAGGAGACCGGCGGAGATGTGCCGTCACCCTGCCGCCGCTCCGCTGTGGCTTAACCATTCAGCGGTGAAACCTAATTACTTCCAACCCAATTAAGGAGAAATACATGCGGCACCTCCTTGCTCCAGGCCCAGTCAGAGAAACGCTGGCACATGGGCCGAGTGCCTCGGTGCCTCTGAGGGAGTTGGAACGGAGTTACGTTACGACCAAATGCTGAGAATATCAGAGAGAGAGAGAGAGAGAGAATATTACAAAAAGAAGAGAGAGAAACAGGAGGATAAACTCTAGAATCGAAGAAACAGGTTCTGAACAACCTTAAAACACAAACGTTTTCAGATGTGGGGAGAGACAAGAATTTGGGAAACTCTAACCATCTATCCCAGCATGGATCTGAACATCTTAACACTCTATTTCAAGAAGAATTTATCCATACAATGATCAGGAAAACCCTACCTCTCTATCTTACCAAGAATTTGGGAAACCCTTCCCCTCTATCTCAACACAAATCAGGACACAATAACACTCTAGCCCAACAAGAATTTGGGACACTCTACCTGTCTATCCTGACAAGAATTCGGGAAACTCTAACAACTCTATCCCAACAAGAATTTTTGAAACCTTACCGCTCTATACCAACAAGAATCAAGACATTTTACCCCTCTATCTGTATAAGAATTAAGAAAACCCTTCCACTCTATCCCAATTAGAACTGAGACATCTTAACACTCTATTAAAACAAAAATTAGTGAAACCCTACTGCTCTATTCCAACAAGAGTTGGGAAACTCTACCCCTCTATCCCAACAAGAATTTGGGATTCCATAGCCCTCTACTCCTGCAAGAATCCGGACAACCTAACACTCTATTTCAACAAGATTTTTTTGTTTTTAAACCTACTATTCTTTCCCAAGCAGAATTTGGGAAACTCTACATTCTATCCCAACAGGAATTGGAACACTTTACCCCTCTATCCAAACAAGAGCTGGGACACTCTACTCCTCTATTTATATAAGACTCAAGAAAAACCTACCTCTATATCCTAACAGGAATTTGGGAAACTCTACCTGTCTATCCTGACAAGAACTCGGGAAACTCTAGCAACTCTATCCCAACAAGAATTTTTGAAACCTTACCGCTCTATCCCAACAAGAATCAAACACCGTAACCTTCTTGATGTAAGAATCAAGAAAACCCTGCCTCTATATCCTAACAGGAATTTGGGAAACCCTACCCCTCTATCCAATCAAGAATTCTGGAAACTCTATCCCTCTATCACAACACGAATTGGAACACTCTACCCCTCTATCCCAGCAAGAATTCGGGACACTCTATCCCTCCATCCCAACAAGAATTTGGGAAAACCGGAAACCCTATTTCTCTATCTCAACATGAATCAGGACACCATACCACTCTATACCAACAGATTTTTTTAAACCCTACTATTCTTTCCCAAGAAAAATTTAGGGAACTCTACCCCTCTATCCCAACAGGAATTTGGGACACTCTACCCCTCTATCCCAACAGGAATTTGGGACACTCTACCCCTCTATCCCTAAAGGAATTTGGGACACTCTACCCCTCCATCCCAAAAATAATTTGGGAAACCCTACCCTTCTATTCCAACAAGAATCAGAACACCTACCCCTAACTAAAATTAAAATTAACTAAAATTAGACCAATCTACCCCTCTATTTAAAACATGATTGAGTATACCTTACTCCTCTATCCCAACCAACATTTGGGAAGCCCTATCATTCTATCTCAACAAGAATTGGGGCACCTTAACACTCAGGATTCAGGACGATCTACCCCTCTATCCTAACAAGAATCAGGAAACTCTACTCATCTATCCCAAGAAAAACGTTTGTTTGAAAACCTACTACTTTATCTTGCCTAGAATAGGCAAGAACCTCAACTTCTTTATCGCAACAAGAATTAGAACAATCTACCCCTCTATGCCAATGTTTTTTGTTGGTACAGATGGCAAGATGTCCTGATTCTTGATGTTAAAAATAGGTAATTACAGTTTCCTATCACAAAGAAATTGCAGAGGAAATAATTTTAACCACTTCTTTTGTAACTCAGTTCCAAGGGAAACGATGCCCCTAGAAAACAAGGGGTAGGGAACAAATGAGAAATGAGACAGAGCCGATGTGTGCTCTGAGTCAGGAGACTGAGTGAGAGAGAAAAAAGAGAGAGAGAAAGAAGAAAGAGGACACAGGCCTCTGACTCACAGTGTGTAAGCTCAATAGCCTAAAACCAGTGTCAGAGAGAGAACCATCATACGAGAAAAATGACTTCACCATCTTCACATCTAACACGACTTTCAGGATCAGGAGCCACCATAAAGGAACCGACTAGAACAGAAACAACAATAATAATATCAGCTCATTCAATACCTCAGTTTTACAGGACTTTTCCCAACTTTCACCACTGCTAACACTACTTAAGTTAGCAGATGCTACGCTAACTCATCCACGTAGCATGAAATCCACTCCATTCCAATCCTGGCTATCCATTCAAACGTTCATGAAATATGGAATCGGCTCACTGAGTTAGAGCATTTCCGCCCACGCGAGTACGCTGTTCGCCCTGTGGGGAATCTCATGAATATTGAATCTGAAATATAATTGTGAGAAGGCGCTGCCATGCTAGCCGTGGGTGACATTTCTTTTCAGCCTGTTTATCTTATATCTGCCTGTGCCGACATCCGAGAGCCGTTTCAGATTATTCGCTCTCAGAGCGTGGGCTGGATTTTAGAGCGTGGGCTGGATATATATTTGGATGTACTGTAATATAAGACTTGAAATGTGCTGCTTTTCTCAATTTGAAAATTTTGAACTTTTTTGGAGCGGTTATACACATAAAAATGTACCAATGCGAGTCCAAATCATGATTAACCCTGGAGCTTGGGATCCATTGCTTTAAGAGAACCATTCCTTCAGCATCATTGCCTTGTGATCTAACAGCATAATGTTGCCCTGAGGCAACAAATAAAAAATACCTATTTTAGGGGGTAAATGAAAACAAAACTGTCCAAATAGGCTTTCTAAATAAGCTTGTTTTAGGGTAAATTTAGTGTACTGTGTAATAATCAAAAAAGAGGTTTGTTGCCTGAGGGCAACGCCATGCCTTAAAGAGGGTTAAAGTGTTTGTTGCATGGTATTCTGTACATTTTAGTCCATTTAGTTTTGGTTTCACACTGGTCATCTACAGTTACAGTAGATACAGAATCACCAGCACCGTAATCTGTTGTACCCGTACTGCTCTGTAATTAATCTACAGTTACAGTAGATACAGAATCACCAGCACCGTAATCTGTTGTACCCGTACTGCTCTGTATTTAATCTACAGTTACAGTAGATACAGAATCACCAGCACCGTTCACCCACACTGTTCTGGTATAAAAGAAAGAGCGGCCTGAGTTAATATTGAATGAAATCCTGATGGTACACAATTCATTCTGTCCACAAAGCATGCATTAGAGATGCTCTACCAGCCTAACCGACATTACATGAGCCCGCACTGCAACATTAATACGGTACGGGAGTTCCAGGAAGCAGAGCCGTCACTGGAGCTAAATTTGGCCCTGACCACAGACATGACACAACCCTGAGTTTAAGAGTTACGATAGATTTTGTGCTTCAAATCATACTGTAGTAATAGCTTTGGCTTATCTAATCCAGATCAAATTAAATATCCAGTGAAAGATCTAATAAAAATGACGGCTGCATGTTTTAAAAGGGTCAGGGTTCACAGGAGAAACTATAACACAATAATGTGTGATTTTTGACCTCTGATTTCCCCACATTCATAAGGTCTTTGGGTAGAGTTTGAGGTTAGATCTGTTACCATGGTTTCCATTGAACCCATTTCCAAGTACAGTACTATTCAAAAGTTTGGATATACAGTATTGTGCAAAAGTTTTAGGCACCTGTGTGAATTTCAGTAAAGAAAAAGCTTTTTATCTGTGCAGTAAGTGTTTTATTATCTCAGTAAAACACATTACAGCATTACAATAAATACAAACTCAAGCAATTTTACAAAAAGCATTTGCAGCTTTTACAGCCCTGTTTTCTTTAAAACAACATCTCCTAATCTCTCCTCTTAATCTGAGTTTAATAGAGTTATTTATTTCTAGTTATCATCATATTAATCGACACCTGGTTTGGTGGTAAATTACTGGTAAATGTGGTAAATCAGGTGAGCTGCTGACGGAACTGAACATAATAATATACAGATGCTGGCTGAGGAGCATCCAGGAGAAATCTGGAATCTCTACACTTTGTTCTTCAGCTCGACTCACAGGATATAAAACATACTTATAGTTAAAAATGAGAATGTTTGTTACGTTTTACTGTATCGGTGTTTATGTGCATCTGTTTAAATCATATGTTGTGCTTTTTTTCCAGGTAAAAACACTCAAATTGCTGAGATAAATGAATTAATATAATTCTCTTTGGTGCCTAAAACCTTTGCACAGTACTGTACCATTTCATCATTCGTCTCATAAATATTTTTTTTTTACTTTTGTTCCTACATTGCAATGGATTACTAAAATCATTCATACTATAAAGGATCCCATAAAGAATCATGTGGTGCTCTTATCTGTGGTTTCTTAGGCTGGTAACTCTGATTAAACTTATCCTGTTCAACAGAGGAAACTCTCGCTATCCTGGTGCAGTCCTGATGAGTGCCAGTTTCATCATTACCAATGTTTTTGATGGTCATTGCAGTGACTGCACCTGAGGATACTTTCAAAGTTCTTGAATTTCTTCTTTTTTTTCTTCATTTTTTTTCTATAAAGTCATTTTTTCTTTACTTAATTCAGTAGTTGTTTCTCATAACCTGGATTCGAACATTACTCAAATATTCACTATTCACTGTATACCTGTAACTCTACCTCTTCACTACTTTACTTTAACTGATGCTCTCAAACACTTTATTAAGAGACAAGAAATTCAAGTAATTAACTCTTGATAAGTTCAGCACAGCTGTTAACTGAAAGCCTGACAATTCCATGTGTATTTCTTCATAGTTTGAATGAGTGCTACTTTACATGGTTAACGTGTTTCATCAACCACTGCTTCAGAAGTGAATTATAATTCTATATACAGCTCTGGAGAGACCACTTCAGTTTCTGAATCAGTTTCTCTGATTTTGCTATTTATAGGTTTATGTTTGAGTAAAATGAACATTGTTGTTTTATTCTATAAACTACAGACAACATTTCTCCCAAATTCTAAATAAAAATATTCTCATTTAGAGCATTTATTTACAGAAAATGAGAGATACGATGCAGAGCTTTCAGACCTCAAATAATGCAAAGAAAACAAAAAGTTCATATTCATAAAGTTTTAAGAGTTCAGAAATAATCAATATTTGGTGGAATAACCCTGGTCTGGTTTTTAATCACAGTTTTAGTTTTCATGCATCTTGGCATCATGTTCTCCTCCACCAGTCTTACACACTGCTTTTGGATAACTTTATGCTGCTTTACTCCTGGTGCAAAAATTCAAGCAGTTCAGTTTGGTGGTTTGATGGTTTGTGATCATCCATCTTCCTCTTGATTAAATTCCAGAGGTTTTCAATTTGGTAAAATCAAAGAAACACATATTTTTTAAGTGCTCTCTTATTTTTTATATACATTTCTGAAGTTCTGCAGTTCTACAGTACAGAGGGCACATGGGTAACGGACAGTCAGTCCGCCGGCAGAGTCACCGTGAATCTCAGAGACACTAATTGACACATTAATCAATCAGACTAATTAGTGAGTTAATCTTCAGTCCGGAGCTGATCTCCACACTTCTATACACTCACAGGAGAAATCATTATCAGCCCCGACACACAGAGACCGTATCACACTACAGTGCTGAACAGAAATAGCTCAGTGATCAGATCAGGTCAAAAGGATGAACAGGAACGCTCAGAGTTTCTAACTCTGGGACGTCTTAGGGGACATATACTAACTCTTATTCATTATTCCTTTAAATTCAATATTAGCTTAATTATCATCTACACCTCTGGAAAAAAATAAGAGAGCACAGTTTCTGAATCAGTTTCTCTGATTTTACTATTTATAGGTTTATGTTTGAGTAAAATGAACATTGTTGTTTTATTCTATAAACTACAGACAACATTTCTCCCAAATTCCTAATAAAAATATTCTCATTTAGAGAATTTATTTACAGAAAATGAGAGAAAGGGCTGAAATAACAAAAAAGTTCAGAAATAATCAATATTTGGTGGAATAACCCTGGTTGGTTTTTAATCACAGTTTTTTTTTTTTCATGCATCTTGGCATCATGTTCTCCTCCACCAGTCTTACACACTGCTTTTGGATAACTTTATGCTGCTTTACTCCTGGTGTAAAAATTCAAGCAGTTCAGTTTGGTGGTTTGATGGTTTGTGATCATCCATCTTCCTCTTGATTATATTCCAGAGGTTTTTAATTTGGTAAAATCAAAGAAACTCATCATTTTTAAGTGCTCTCTTATTTTTATATATACTATAAGTAAGGTAAGGCAAGACAAATTTATTTATATAGCACCTTTCATACTTGGCAATTAAAAAAAAATAAAAACATTAAGACAATTACAATTAAAAGAACAACAAGTATACAAAAATACAAGTAAAATGAAGTTGCATTGAAAGGAAAAACAAACATTTTAAAACAACAATAATAAAAATACAAGTAAAGTAAGATAAGACAAAAGTAAAAGAGCAGTGAAGAAAAAGTTAGTTTTAGTTAAAAGCACAAGAAAAAAATAGAGTTTTTAACCTGGATTTGAACACTTCTACATTTTTGGGCATTTTTAATATTTTCTGGTGGTCTGTTCCATTTTTATGCAGCATAATAACTAAAAGCTGCTTCTCCATGTTTAGACAGGACTCTGGGTTCAACTAACTGTAGTAAAGTAAAAGGGAATTTACCCTCTAAAACATGGGCTATATTATAAAGCATTACCCTTAATTTTTTTAAACGGCTTTTCCAAAGTCCTGACCCCGACCCAATAGACCCGATACGTGGTCTGTGCTCAAACCAAACACATTAAATAATAGATTTATTTAAACTCTTTAACTGAACCAACTTTTCCAAGCAAATTTGTCAAATATTAAACCAGAATTCTGCCAAAGTTGTGGTAGTTAAAACTGGAGTTTTTTTAGTTATTTAGAAACAGTTTGGTGCATTTTAGTGGTGTGTAGCGTTCCTCTCCAGAGGCCCAGTAAAAAACATTAGTCTGGGAGAGAGCCCTCTCAGCCTGGAGCCTGAAAATAGCCAACCTTCCCTAATGGAGCGTCTACAGCCCAATTCTGTCCAACCGCAAAAAAGTCACCCCTCAGCCGCCGCTGCCGGAGAGAGCTGGAGGAGGACCTGAACTCACTGTTACGCTTTAATTTCAGACACCAGACTCTATACACTGGTTTAAAATTCATATAATTGCTTAAATTGTAGGCTTATTATTTAGTAATTACAGTAAATCAGTCACATTTAGATGACTTATCATGGCTCAAATGCATCTGTGGAAATGTGGAATACAGAAATGTACATTAGAGCATTAACCCTTTGAACTCTAGGCTGTTTCTGTGTGTTTTTTTGTCTCCATTTTTGTTTTCAGTTCCTCTTTCAGGTCTTATAACACAGTAATTATATCAGACAGACACATGCCCTGATCTCTTTTACTCCAGAAGACATACGGCTGCTCAAAAATATCATCATTTAAAATGTAAAAGGAAGCAGAATTGTTATATTTTCCTGGAACTGATCATGTTTTGCTCAAAATTTTACCAAGCGCCTGTTTTTTACATGGAGAAACAGCATCAGGCGGAGTTATTTTATTTTTCTTGATAATCAATAATCACACCTCTAGGATACATGTAGATACTAAAAACCTGACACTCAGAGCAGCCTATACCTTTCAGTATTTTAATCAGGACACACAAAGAAAACTACAGTATATACAAAAATGTTAACTTTTTTTGTCTAAATAAATAAAAAAGTGTTTAGTGCAAAATAACTACTTAGTAAAAATGTGCAAGTAAAATGATAAAAACTATATAAAGTAGTGCGCACACCATACCTAGCTTTAGTTTGAGTAAAGCAGGTAGTTTCACACTGTTTTTTCTGTGGACACTTTTGGGTCTTTATTTACTGATATTATTTGGTTTGAAACATCATATAAATATGTTTGAAGCTCTAAAGGTAAATAATATTGGTTGGGGAAGGAGATTTCACTTTTTTAGGTGTTTTTCTCTCAATGGGTTTCTTGTAGATTTAGCTTTACCGCACTGGGATGTGATCACTATTTTTAGAAAGAGTAAGCTCCGCCCTTTCTAACCATATATGGATTATGTTTATGTGTGAAGGGATTCCTGAGTAATTAAGCTGAGAACACAAGATGAGATTTTGGATTGAAAATCCGTTTGTAGGATTCTAAGGAGATCTGTAGGCTTGAATTAGGGTCAGTGTCAGTATGTCTTTGCTATCGTAACGTCAGGAAAAGTACACTAATTCTCTTAATTAATCATGGGTGTGGATAATTTTAGGCATAATGTAAAATAAACCAATCAGAGTGTCTCAATCTGCACACATTATAAAGGCATGGTTGCCATGTCTACGTCCATGCCCTTTGGCCACTCCATCTCCACTTCTCTTCGCATTAATTTAATATATTGACATTATATGATGTGTTATTGCAACTGTTAAACTCCCTTACAACCCATTTTATCTGTTTAATAATTACATACTGTAGTTCTGTATCTGTTTCTCTGTATACTTTAGTATAAGCTAGCACTTAGCGTGGTTGCTAATTCTGCTTCAGCAGTGCTAGCCGGGGTTAGCTGCAGGCGACAGGCCGATAATACTCACCTCTGAACGACAAAAAAGATAATGTTTAGCACGGTTAGTGGCTAATGCTAATGCTGCTCCAGCAGTGTTGGCTGGGGTTAGCAGCAGGCTACAGGCTGATATACTTGCCTCTGAATGGTGAAAGAGCTAGTGCTTTGCATGGCTGCTAATTCTGCTCCAGCAGTGCTAGCCTGGGATTCGCAGCAGGCTACAGGCCGATAACACTCACCTTTGAACGCCAAAAAAGATAATGATTAGCACGGTTAGTGGCTAATGCTAATGCTGCTCCAGCGGTGTTGGCTGGGCTTAGCAGCAGGCTGCAGTCTAATATGTTCACCTTTGACTACCGAAAGAGCTAGCGCTTTGCGTAGTTATTGGGTAATGCTAATGCTGTTCCAGCAGTGCTAGCCCAGGATTAGCAGCAGGCTACAGGCCGATAATACTCACCTCTGAACGACAAAAGAGATAATGTTTAGCACTGTGGTTAGCGGCTAATGCTAATACTGCTCCAGCAGTGCTAGCTGTGATTAGCGCAGTTAGCGGCTAATGCTAATACTGCTCCAGTCTCGGTGCAAAAATTTTTTTTTTTGTTTAACTGACTTAAAAATTGTATTAATAAGAAAAAATTGAAGTTTTGTTTTATAGAGTAAAGTGTTATTCTTACATGATTAAAAAGCAACAGTGAGAATATTGAAATTTCAAGAGAAGATGATGATTCTTCATGTCAGCATCTTACAGTGTCTTATCAGACTGAAGATAAAAAAGCGATTGAGGGAATCTCGAAGTGAACATATATGTTCCATAAATCTATAACCCCTCACGCAGCCTCGCTATAACCTCCTCCAGCAGTGCGTTACGGAGTGTGCATAACTCCTCTGATTTATTGCTCACTTCATATTTCATCCCCCTCTTCTTGCATTGTCTCTTATCTTTAAATAATCATGAGTTTGGTGAAACTGCTCAGTGCACACTCTCCAGAACAGCGTTCCTCATTCAGCTCAGTAGAGTGGAGACTGAACCCGGGAATCTGCTCATTATTGAGCCGAGCTGAACTGAGGATAAAGATAAAGAGGCTGCATACAGTTATATACACACGATTAAAGTGGAGAAAGAATATAGAACAAATACTGTATAGTATTAAAAAATACGATATATACAGTTGCAGGAAAAGTATGTGAACCCTTTGGGATTATACTTGGATTTCTGCATAAATTGGTCATTAAATGTGTTCAGATCTTCATCTACGTCCCAACAATAGACAAACACAGTCTGCTTAAACTAAAACCACGCAAACAATGATATGTTTGCGTGGTTTTATTGAACAAAGCATGTTGGAAATGTATGTGAATCTTTGGATTTAATAACTGGTTGAACCTCCTTTAGCAGCAAAAACCTCAACCAATGGTTTCCTGTAGCTGCAGATCAGACCTGCAGAACGGTCAGGAGGAATTCTGGATCATTCCTCTTCACTAAACTGTTTCAGTTCAGCTATAATATTATGGGATATCTGGTGTGAATCTCTCTCTTGAGGTCATGATGCTGCAGCATCTCAGTTGGGTTCAGGAGGTCAGGACTCTCCAGAAGGAGTATTTATTTATTCTCTTCTGTTGAAGTTGTTCGGTTGTTGATTTATTTCTATGTTTTGGGTCGTTGTTCTGTTGCATCATCCATCCTCTGTTGAGCTTCAGTTGGAGGACAGATGGTTTTAAGTTTTCCTGCAAAATCTCTTGGTAAACTTGATAAACTTGGGAATTCATTTTTCTGTTGATGACGGCAAAATCCATCCAGACCCTGAGGCAGCAAACAAAGCAGCCCCAAACCATGATGCTCCCTCCACCATGTTTCACAGTTGGGATGAGGTTTTGATGATGGTGTGCTGTGCCTTTTTTATTCTCCACACATAGCGTTGGGTGTGTTTTCCTTCCAAACAACTCAATTTTAGTTTAATCTGTCCACAGTATATTTAGCCAGTAGTGCTGTAGTGGAACATCCAGGTGCTTTTTTTTTTGTTGCAAACTTTAAACGTGCAGCAATGTGTTTTGTTGGACAGCAGTGGCTTCCTCCATGGTGTCCTCCCATCAACTCTATTCTTCTGTCAACAAAAATGTTAGCATGCACCAGAGATTTCTGTATTCAGTCTTCAGCTGACACTCTAGGATTCTTCCTCACCTCATTGATCATTCTGCATGTGCTGTGCTCTTACAGTCATCTTTACAGGACTTTACCACGCCTAGGGAGAGTAGCAGCAACAGTGCTGAACTTTCTCCATTTGTAGAGCGTCTGTCTTACTGTGTTCACGTGAACATCAAGACTTTTAGAGATACTTTATTGTTTGTAACCCTTTCCAGCTTCAAGCAAGTCAACAATTCTTGAACGTAGGTTTTCTGAGAGCTTGATCTTTTGTGCGAGGCATGATTCACATCAAGCATTAAGCTTCTTAAGTACAGCAAACTCAAAACTGGTGTGTTTGTTTTTTAGAGAGCAGGACAGCTTTAACCAACACATCCAATCTCAACATATCATGGCTCCAATTAGCTCTTAAAAAAGTCATTAGTTAGGGTTTCACATACTTTTCCCTCCTCAGTGTAAATATGAACATGTTGTGTTCAATAAAACCATGCAAACAAATATACTTTTTTGTGTGGTATTAGTTTAAGCAGACTGTGTTTGTCTATTGTTGTTACTTTTGTTGTAATCCCATATCTATATACAGCTTACAGCAATATAAAGTTATCCAAAAGCAGTGTGTAAGACTGGTGGAGGAGAACATGATGCCAAGTGTCAGGAAATGACCCAGGCAGGGAGACGAGGAGACGGACGCAAGTGCAGGTAGGGCAAACAATGAATAATTTAATAAATAAATATAAATAAACAAAGAAACGAGAAACAAGTAAACACTTAAACATAAAACAGGGAGATATATACAAGGAACTAGGGAATAAACTAAATGACTGAAAATAACCAAAAACAAACGAGAGGAACCAGAGAACTAAAACAAACAAACTAAGGAATATAATAATAATAAACAAACCGGGAATATATACAAGGGAAGGACTAGATATAAACACTAAGCGGGGAACTGGGGAAACGAGGAAGAAACAAGAAACTAGAAAACTAAACTAGAAATAAACACGGAGCAAGAACTAGGGCTATGAAACACAGAATCAACCACGAAGCACAGAGAGAGACGAAACAACAGAGGAAGGTGCAAAGACCAACAAAGGACAAGTGGCACAGGGGATCTATATAACCAAACAGGAAACACTCTAGAAGTGGAAACACCTGGGGAAGGGGCGGAGCTACAAATGAGACATGTGGTGGAAAAGTACAGAAGAAACACAGGGGCACAGGTCACTTGGGACACACAGAGACATAAGACAAGACCAGGACGTGACACCAAGATGCCTGAAAAAAAAAAACTGTGATTAAAAACCAAAAAGGGTTATTCCACCAAATACTGATTTCTGAACTCTTAAAACTTTATGAATATGAACTTTTTGTTTTATTTGCATTATTTGAGGTCTGAAAGCTCTGCATCTTTTTTGTTATTTCAGTCATTTCTCATTTTCTGTAAATAAATGCTCTAAATGAGAATATTTTTATTTGGAATTTGGGAGAAATGTTGTCTGTAGTTTATAGAATAAAACATCAATGTTTATTTTACTCAAACATAAACCTATAAATAGTAAAATTAGAGAAAAAAAAATATATATATAGTGTGTGTGTGTGTGTGTGTGTGTGTGTGTGTGTGGGAGGCAATGTAGCGTGATGTTATGCAGATGAGCTACAGTATATATTGTAGTATATAGTGATGTAGAGATGGATAAATGGGGAAAGGAGAATCCTGCCATCCCTCCTCTCCTGAGAGAAAACACAACACACATCCCTCCATCTGCATCTCCAGAGACTCCCGGATACACACAGCACCCAACACACACACACACACACTGCTACACACAGCCGCCACAAACCCCCTACACACACAGGACTGTGCCCCCAGGAGAGCGTGGTCCACTTTTGAAGAACATTTCTGTACATTGTGAACTAATTTATTACCATTTACTACTGTTTTTTTCCTACATAGTAAATGAATGGATTAGTGATCTATCAGATTATGAAGGAATTTAAAAGTAACTTAAAATTACTTTTTTAACAAACCAAAATACTCTGTGAATAAGCATTTAGGTGCTTTTATCTGTGGCTGGTAACTTATGAACTTATCCTGTGCAACTCTCGCTCCTCCTTTCCTGGATCAGTCCTGATGAGTGCCAGTTCCATCGACATAATATTTTTGATAGTCTTTGCGGTGACTGCAATTGAGGATAGATTGAGGAAGAATCTAAAATATCTCTAAAGTATAAAACATACTCTCATTTACCACCTTTTTTATTCATAGTTTGCATGACTTTAGTATTAATCTACTATGCAAAAAAAAAAAAAACACTGAATTTAAGGTGGTTTTGTTGGAAGAGTAAGGTCAGTCTGCAGTGAACTGGAACTGAACTGTAATCATTGCATTACGATGCAACCCTAGGTAATTTGTGTGGACATCACATTTTGACCTGTCTAGACCACATCACAAAATTTCACTCTACGAAGGCCTGGTGTCCTCTTATGAGGCCATTATACTGCCACCTGGTGGTGGCAGAAGAGTTTAACACGTTACAGATTCGATTTTGTTCAGAAATTTATATGAACTGTAATATACATTAATACAGTAATTGTTTGTTTTACTTCGCTATGTCTTCGTGTTGAAGCAGCACTTTAAATACTATATAAGCTATATTGCTCAAAGGGGCAATTGTGTTCTATCTAAATATAATACTGAAGTCCTCACATGTGGACATCATTTTTTCTCAGAAACTACATCATGTAACACTAATTAATCAGGTGCCAATAAGCCAAATAGAAAAGACAAAAAAAAAGGCATGACATGCAAAAGTTCATTTATTAGGAGGTGCATTTTTTCAACCATATTCTGTTTTATTTTCTCAATGTTTTTCTTGTTCCAAAATTTTATGTAGGTTTATAGTTTAACTTTTTATCTACACTTAATATTAATGAAAAATCACCAAATGTAAAGTGTGTCCAAAATTTTGACTGGTAACTACAGACATGTAGAGCACTCTGTTGACTCCATGGTACGGCCATGGATTTCAGCTCTATCTGAATCAGGCGTGTGATTGGAGCAGCAGTCGGCGGAGCAAACTGCAAAGACGCCCCGGCTCCTACTCATTCTTTGGTCTCATTTACTGTATTTTTCGCACTGTAAGGCTCACCCAGGGGCGGATTTGGAAGTTCTGGGGCCCCAAGCAATGTTTTATTCTGGCCCTGATCAAATGGATTCTTTTGTATAGCAAAATGCAATATTGACTCTGACAACCTAGCTGTCTCAGGTGCCTCATCCCCATCAGACGTTTCATTTCTTGCTGCTGCGAAAAAATTGGTGATATTTGTCGAGCTTTCTGTGCTGGACTTCCTTTCCTTCAGTTTCTTTCTTTTTTGAGCACTGCTGGGATAACACTGTTTCATGGTTGTGCTGAAGCTATCTTAGTCTACCTCGCCTAGCTTAACTTGCATGTACAGTGTCTCTTCAGTGTCAAACAAAAAAAAAATAATGCTGTTTTTTTTTTTTTTTGTCAACTTTTTGGCCAGCAGGGGGCCCCCTGATCCCTGGGGCCCCAAGCAATTGCGTGGTTTGCGTGGTGGTTGAAATCTGCCTGTAAAGCTGTAAAGCTTAGCTAACCTGTAAAAGCTAAGCTAAGTTAAGTAAACAAAACTGTAATTCTTATTAAGATTTTTTTTTAAGTCAAACAAGTGCTGGATGTTAATCTACACAGATTTATCTCCTGAAAACTTCAGTTTATTTACAGTAAGTTTAGATTTCTAGATTTCCGCTAAAGCTGGAGCATAATCAGTGCTAGCTGGAGTAATCAGCAGGCTACAGGCTGGGAATACACACCTCTGAATGGCCAAAGAGCTAGCGCTTAGTACTGTTAGTGGCTAATGCTAATACTGCTGGAGAACTAAACTGAAACTCCTGAATAACTCTGTACTTCAGTGGAGTGGCTTTACTGTTCCTTAATACCTGACTGATAGAATTCATACATAAGGAGCACCGGATTATAAGGAGCTCTGATGATTTTTTGGGAAAATTTAAGAATTTGAAGTGCTCATTATAGTGCGAAAAATACGGTAAGTAAAGATGGGCGGGAAAGTGAGGGGAGCTGACAGAGCAGCCTCGACTATGGGGCCCCCAGGGGCCCTCCAAACCCATAAAGAGTCCGGGCACCATACCATCATAAACCCGGACTCCTTCCACCATCACGCCGTGAGTCACCGGACTGTGGAAATGAGCGTGGGCGTTCCGGAGAACACGTGCATGAGTAAAATCGCGTGAGCGTGTGGGCGGAGCTAATACTAAACCAGAGCAGAGTACAGTCATTACTGTTACTGTCTGTGGTGAACCGCACACAGACGTGATGATTCTATAGACTGAAAGAGTTTCATTTAGAGAAACTGTGCTGTAGTGTTACTCATTCCACTAAACACATCATTATATTTCTGAATCTGAAATCTAACCATCTTAAAAACATACAGCCCTGGAATATAATCAAGAGGAAGATGGATGATCACAAACCATCAAACCACCAAACTGAACTGCTTGAATTTTTACACCAGGAGTAAAGCAGCATAAAGTTATCCAAAAGCAGTGTGTAAGACTGGTGGAGGAGAACATGATGCCAAGATGCATGAAAAAAAAAACATCCAGGATTATTCCACCAAATATTTATTTCTGAACTCTTAAAACTTTATGAATATGAACTTCTTGTTTTCTTTGCATTATTTGAGGTCTGAAAGCTCTGCATCTTTTTTTTGTTATATCAGCCATTTCTCAGTCATCCAAACTATAAAGAAAAACATATATGGATTTATTTAGTAAACAAAATGCATTTTCTTAGTCAGCTTTATGAGGTTTTCAGGCTTTCAGTTAACAGCTGTGCTGAACTCATCAAGAGTTAATTACTTGAATTTCTTGTCTCTTAATAAAGTGTTTGAGAGCATCAGTTAAAGTAAAGTAGTGAAGAGGTAGAGTTACAGGTATACAGTGAATAGTGAATATTTATAGAGTAATGTTCGAATCCAGGTTATGAGAAGCAACAACTACTCAACTAAATAAAGAATCAAAAAGACTTTAAGAAAAAAATGAAGATCAGTCAATCTGAAAAGAAGAATTTCAGGAACTTTGAAAGTATCTTTGAGTTCTGTCACCGCAATGAACATTGAAACCGTTATAATGATGGAACTGGCACTCATCAGGCCTGCACCAGGACAGGATAGAAGAGCGAGAGTTGCCTCTGTTGTACAGGACAATTTATCAGAGTTACCAGCTTCAGAAACCACAAGATAACAGCTCCTAATATATTACTTTTAAGTTACTACATGATTCCTTATGTGTTCCTTCATAGTCTGATCACTTTACTATTCATTAAAAAACACTTTCATCGCAGTCATTTCTGTTCTCACTTCTGCCTTCAAATAATACAGAAGTGTAAAATGCAAACCACCAGGTTAAAGAACAGGTTCTTCCCTACAGCCATCAAACTCCAAAGGTTAGAGTTAGGAGTAGGGTTCGATTTTAGGGTTGATTAAGGGTTAAGGTTAGGGTTAGGTGTAGGGTTTGATTTTATGGTTGATTAAGGGTTAAGGTTAGGGTTAGGTGTAGGGTTTGATTTTAGGGTTGATTAAGGGTTAAGGTTAGGGTTAGGTGTAGGGTTCGATTTTAGGGTTGATTAAGGGTTAAGGTTAGGGTTAGGTGTAGGGTTTGATTTTATGGTTGATTAAGGGTTAAGGTTAGGGTTAGGTGTAGGGTTTGATTTTATGGTTGATTAAGGGTTAAGGTTAGGGTTAGGTGTAGGGTTAGATTTTAGGGTTGATTTAGGGTTAGGGTTAGGGTTAGATTTTAGGGTTGGTTAAGAGTTAAGGTTAGGGTTAGGTGTAGGGTTAGATTTTAGGGTTGATTAAGGGTTAAGGTTAGGGTTAGATTTTAGGGTTGATTAAGGGTTAAGGTTAGAGTTAGGGGTAGGGTTCGATTTTAGTTTTGATTAAGGGTTAAGGTTAGGGTTAGGTGTAGGGTTAGATTTTAGGGTTGATTAAGGGTCAAGGTTAGGGTTAGGTGTAGGGTTAGATTTTAGGGTTGATTAAGGGTCAAGGTTAGGGTTAGGTGTAGGGTTAGATTTTAGGGTTGATTAAGGGTTAAGGTTAGGGTTAGATTTTAGGGTTGATTAAGGGTTAAGGTTAGGTGTAGGGTTTGATTTTAGGGTTGATTAAGGGTTAAGGTTAGGGTTAGGTGTAGGGTTTGATTTTATGGTTGATTAAGGGTTAAGGTTAGGGTTAGGTGTAGGGTTATATGTTAGGGTTGATTAAGGGTTATGGTTAGGGTTAGGTGTAGGGTTAGATTTTAGGGTTGATTAAGGGTTAAGGTTAGGGTTAGGTGTAGGGTTAGATTTTAGGGTTGATTAAGGGTTAAGGTTAGGGTTAGGTGTAGGGTTAGATTTTAGGGTTGATTAAGGGTTAAGGTTAGGGTTAGGTGTAGGGTTAGATTTTAGGGTTGAGTAATGGTTAAGGTTAGGGTTAGGTGCAGGGTTAGATTTTAGGGTTGATTAAGGGTTAAGGTTAGGGTTAGGTGTAGGGTTAGATTTTATGGTTGATTAAGGGTTAAGGTTAGGGTTAGGTGTAGGGTTTGATTTTATGGTTGATTAAGGGTTAAGGTTAGGGTTAGGTGTAGGGTTATATGTTAGGGTTGATTAAGGGTTAAGGTTAGGGTTAGGTGTAGGGTTAGATTTTAAGGTTGATTAAGGGTTAAGGTTAGGGTTGATTAAGGGTTAAGGTTAGGTGTAGGGTTTGATTTTAGGGTTGATTAAGGGTTAAGGTTAGGGTTAGGTGTAGGGTTTGATTTTAGGGTTGAATAAGGGTTAAGGTTAGGGTTAGATTTTAGGGTTGATTAAGGGTTAAGGTTAGGGTTAGGTGTAGGGTTAGATTTTAGGGTTGATTAAGGGTTATGGTTAGGGTTAGGTGTAGGGTTAGATTTTAGGGTTGATTAAGGGTTAAGGTTAGGGTTAGGTGTAGGGTTAGATTTTAGGGTTGATTAAGGGTTAAGGTTAGGGTTAGGTGTAGGGTTAGATTTTAGGGTTGATTAAGGGTTAAGGTTAGGGTTAGGTGTAGGGTTAGATTTTAGGGTTGAGTAATGGTTAAGGTTAGGGTTAGGTGCAGGGTTAGATTTTAGGGTTGATTAAGGGTTAAGGTTAGGGTTAGGTGTAGGGTTAGATTTTAGGGTTGATTAAGGGTTAAGGTTAGGGTTAGGTGTAGGGTTTAATTTTAGGGTTGAGTAAGGGTTAAGGTTAGGGTTAGATTTTATGGTTGATTAAGGGTTAAGGTTAGGGTTAGGTGTAGGTTTAGGTTCTATTTTGAATCATTTACATTCAACATAGGGTTAAGTTAAATTTAATGGACATTCAGTTCAGTGTTAGTTAAGCATCAACCAGGCCATAAAATGGACCATTCAAATAAAGTGTTACCGAAGAATTTCCCGCCTTGGTGGGACATTGAAGTTTTTATTCTATTCTATTATATCCTGTTCTATATATAAAATAAAATAATAAAAACACTGTGATATACTGTGAAAATTTCACTGTCAACTTGAAAAATACTGTGATATACATTTTTATATCTATGTCATAACGCTCAGCACTATATGAAAGTATAAACAGCAATGACCTCTTAATTCTAATTAAACGCCATACATAAAAACTGTAGGACTTTTAGCAACATGCTAACACACACACACACACACACATACACATAAACACAATCTCTCTTTCAAACACATTAAAATCCCATTTTATCCCATATTACTCACCACACATTGTACCAGGGGGACCGGAGAGACTCCCACTTCTGCTTCTTATTCTGGTGCTGCATCCATTCGCTTAAACCTCCATAGAAACCCTTAAAGCTCCATCCTTCCTGAGCCCTTCCTCCATGTACCCCCCCATCCCCATCCTTCCAGGGCCAGCACCGGCTCCTCAATGCTCCCTCTACTCCCAGAAGTCTTTGAGATGTTCCCTTTGAGCTCCTTTAAGTTCCTTAACTCAAAACCGAAAGCGTTCCCCAATCTGTAGGAAGCTCACGTTGGGAATTGACGCTTTTGAAGGGTCAAAGAAAGGGTTTACAAAGTTCTCCAGCTGAAAATCCAACAAGCTTTCAAACGACTATCTCAGATCTTGCTGTAGACTCCCGGATTCTCCCCGTGGATGTCGCTGGGTGTGCAGAAGCCTTGTTTGGAGGCTTGTTTGCACTTGGAAGCTGGATGCGGTTTGTTATTTGTGGTGTTGGGAGGCACTGGCCAGCGCGCTCTCCACTCCCAACATGCCGTTCTTCATCAATCTTTAATCCTGAGCCACTCTGAGTGTGTGTGATTCCTGTTGTCCTCATCAGGAGACGGCACTCCGTCTTTCTCCGGCTGCCTTCGCTGCATTACCGTCCCTTACATTCGCCTTCGAACTTCTGAACGTCCCAACGATCCTTAAATAACAGATTTTCCAAGCTTAGGCTTCAATCTGGGTCATCCCATTTGAAGAAACGTTTTTGGAATTAGGTTTTTTCCAACATTTTCCCACTTAAATTCTGTAAAAAGAAGCAAAAGAAGTTCAAGCTAAGGTAAAAAAGGCCAAAATTCAGAAACACAGTTAACTGAATGCTATAAATTCCTTAGAAATGTTCAGAAGCTCAGTTAAAAGAAAGTTCCCCAAGCTGCCTGATGGAATGGACGTCCCAACGTTTTTTAAAGGACAGAGTGTCCTATCCAAGAAATGTCCGGATATCTAAGTTTCCTCTTTAAAAATTTAAGATTCCCACATTTTTTCCACAGAAATTGTGTAAAAAGAAGGTAATTGACAGCTCTAAATACTCTAGAAATGTTCAGAAGCTTAAAAGTTAAAAGAAAGTTCCCCAAGCTTCCTGGTCTACCCAATGAATTGGAGGTTTCCTCAATTAAGATTCCCACCTTTTTCTACACAAATTCTGTAAAAATAAGTAAAAGAAGTTCAAGAGTTAAGATAAAAAAGGCTGAAATTCACAAAGACAGTTAACTGAGTGCTCTAAATTCCCTAAAATGTTCAAAATCTCAATTAAAAGAAAGTTCCCCAAGCTGCCTAATGGAATGGACGTCCCAATGTTTCTTAAAGAACAGAGTTTCCAAGCTTATGCTTTAATCTGGGATTTCCTACTTGAAGAGTGCAAGAACATGTGCCACTATTATCCAATCCAAGAAACGTTTCCTTTTAAAGTTTACTTTTAAAATTAAGATTCCCACATTTTTCCACAGCAATTCTGTATAAAGAAGTAAAAGAAGTTCAAGAGCTAAGGTAAAAGAGGCCAAAGTTCAGAAAAACTGACTGCTCCAAATTACCTAGAAAAGTTCAAAATCTCAGTTAAAAGAAAGTTCCCCAAGCTGCCTGGTCTACCCAATGGATTGGAGGTTGTGGAGAAGTGGGCGGAGCTCCAGAAGGCAGCAGTTTTTCTTTTTGATTATGCTTCAAGCTGGACCATCCCATTTGAAGACTTTGTGTTGGGTTACACTTCCCTGAACCATACAGATGTTTCAAAAAACATCCAGAAATTTGGCGATTGACTACACAGAATCTACTGCTGCGTTTTGGAGACTTCAGATTGTTGAGTTCATTAGATTTCTTGTAAAATTTCACATAAATAAAAAAATAAAAAAAGATTCTACTGCTGCATTTTTCGGTTTACTCCTGATTTCTTTTCTTTTTTTTAACTTTAGATTAGAGAGCTTATCCGATTTCCTGTAAAATTCACGTAAATTCACATTGTAGTCGCCTTTGAAAACATCCAGATGTTTCAGAAAACGTCCATAACTTTTGTAATAGATTTTTCTACCTGTGTATTTGCCCGTGTTCCCTTTTATTTATTCTTTTTGGGGACTTCAGATTCAGATTCGAGAGTAAAATTCATATAAATTCCTTAAAAACATCCAAATCTTTCAGGAAAACGTCCAGAAATTTGGTGATAGACTTTTCTAAAGCTGTGTTTGCCTGTGTTACCTTCTTATTTCTTCTTTTTTCAGATAGGGGAGTTCATTAGCTTTCTCTTAAAATTCACAAAAAAAAAAATCAAAACATCCAAATGTTTCAGAAAACTTTCAGAAATTTCAGGTTGGAGAGTTCATCAGATTTTTCATGAAAAAAAAACAAACAAACAAAAAAACTGATGTTTCAAAAAATGTCCAGAAATGTGAAAGATTACACAGATTCTACTGCTATGCTTTGTAATGTAATGCTTTCATTTGTTTCCTACTTATTTCTCATTTTAAAGAATTCAGATTGGAGAGTTCATTAAAAATTCTTAAAAACATCCAAATCTTTCAGAAAAAGTCCATAAATTCAGTGATAGACTTTTCTACTGCTGTGTTTGCCTGTGTTCCCTTTTATTTCTCCTTTCTGAAGACCTCAAGTTGGAGAGTTCATCAGATTTATCATAGAACTTCATGTAAGTTTTGTCCTTATTTCTTCTTTTTAAAGACTTCAGATCAAAAAACATCCAGAACGTTTGTGGCTGACTTTTCTACAGCTGTGTTTACCTGTGGAGACTTCAGGTTGGTAAGTCCATCAGATTTCTCGTAAAATTTCACCTAAAATCTTAAAAAAAAAGAAAATAGTCCATAGACTTTGTAATGGAGTTTCCAACTGCTGTGTTTTCCTTCACTCTGGAGAGTTCTTCAGATTCCTCTCTCCTTATTCCTTGTTCTTTTTGGAGACTTCAGGTTGAAGAGTCAATCTGATTCCTCATAAAATTCACACAAAAATTCTATAATTCAGAAAGTTAGTGTCTGCTTAGGCTTCAAGTTGGAACATCCAATTTAAATACTTGCATTAGGGCACTGTTACCCAAGCTAAAAATGTCCATATGTTTAAATAAAAGTTGATTATTAATGAACTCACCAAGGTTTTTACGTCTTCCGGCTCTTCACGTCTTCTGCTGAGAGAGATTAAAGAGTTCAATCTCTCAGGATGCCTTGTGATGTAAAATTCACGTACATTTAATTTGATTTCATTTGGTCCATTTGGTCCTTTTTTTGAGGGTTTCTGTAGAAACCCTCAAAAAAAGGTGGAAAAACAAGTCAAAAAGTCAAAAAATCAAGAAAAAGTCCAGAAAAGTGTTCAGAATGTGCCAAAGCTTGGGTAGATAATAAGTCAGAAGGTCAGGTGACTGGATGTCCAAGCCGACTTTGAGTAGGTTAAAGGTGAAGTTGTGGGGAAGTGGGCGGAGCTTCAGGAGGTAAAAGTGTTTCTTCTTGCTTATTCTTCAAAGCTGGATCATCTCTTCTGAAGATTGAAGCTGATGAGATGTTGCTTTGTAGTCCAGATGTTTCAGAAAACGTCCAGATGTTTTACCTGTGTTCCCTCTGTTCTTCAGGTTGGAGAGTTCCTCAGATTCTTCGTAAAATTCTTGTAAAATTTAAGATAAAATTCCTTCAGGTCCACAGAAAGTGCTCCTCTCTTTTCCTCTTCACTTCCGTTCTCGATTAGCTCTCTCTTCTTTCTCCAGCTCTCAGCGCTCTCTCTCTTTCACTCTCTCTTTTCCTCTGTTGTTCTCTCTCTCCCTCCCACCTCTGTTTCTCTCTCTCTCTCTCTCTCCACGTGGAAGCTCCCAGAACAGCAGGCAGTTAAAGACTGACAGTGAAATTCATTCACATTACTCACTTCAGACTACACACACACACACACACACACACACACACACAGATAAACATAGACACGAGCAGCTCTTTACACTGTCTTCAAAAAATAGCGAGCCGTCACCGTGCACCGTGCAGCTTTAAGGCGTGTCAGTGACTCTTTGCTATCGTAACGATGGGAAAAGTACCCCTTGCGTGTCTCGAAACGCAAAGCAAAAGGCATGTACTAATTCTCTTAATTATAAATTAATCATGGGTGTGGTTAATTTTGGGCGTAGCGTGAAATAAACCAATCAGAGTGTCTCGTTCATCATTCCCTTTAAGAGTCAGGTGAGCTCTGACTTTGGCAGATTCCTTATAATTAGTGAAGATTGTGTTTAGGAGAGGATATCATCATGTTTTACACTCATCTCTCTCTCACTCTCACTCTCTCTCTCTTTCTGTCTTACATTCTCTTACTTTCTCACACTCACACACTATCTGTCTCTCTCTATCTCTCTTTCACATTCTCTTAATCGCTTTCTTAGTGTCTGTCCACCTCTCTATCTTTTTCTTACTTTCTCTCTCATTCTTTTGATCTCTCTGTCTGTCCCCTCTTGCTGTCCCTTTCTCTGTCTGTCCCCTCTCTCTCTCTTTCTCTCGCTCTCTCTGTTTATCCTATCTCTCTCTCCCTTTATCTTACTCTGTCTTTTCCTCTCTCTCTTCCTGTATTGCTCTCTGTCTGCCCCATTTCTCTATCTCTCTCTTTCTCTATCTGTCTGTCCTTCTCTCTCTACCTTTCTCGTACTCTCTCTCTCTTTCTGTTTATTTTCCTCTCTCTCTTCTTACTCTCTTTTCCTGTCTTTCTTTCTCTCTCTGCCCCCCCATCTCTCTTTTTCTCTCTCTCTGTCTGTCCTTCATCTCTATTGCTATTTTAACGGTGCAGCTACCAGTACGTGTCCAACGCTTCTCTTCGGAGAAAACTGAGCTGCTCGTTCACTCTCATTCACTCTGTTTATTGTTAATGTAAAAGTTGCGTTTTGTGCACTGCTGTGCTGAGCGCCTGTGTTGCCAAGATTGCAATGAACGTCTGACTGCTGACGAAGCACTGTTGCTATTTAAATGATGCATGACTTCCTATGTCTTGAAAACATAAAAGATTTTCAGAAAATGTAAATATTTCCTCTTTAAACAAAGTTACAAACTACTACAGGAGTTCCTAAAGTGACCATAAACCAGTTAGGTCCTATAATAGAGCCCTGTGGAACTCCGCAAGCTTAACCAACTGGATACCAACCAATACACACATGTTCCTCCCTCATCTACATATTCGTCTGAGTTACGGGCTGAGAGGGTGTGTTATAGATCATGGCTACAGTGTGTGTTCTTTCGTTTGTCCAGAATCCTTCAGTGGAAGAGGAAATGCCAGGACGAGGGTCAGTGCCCCCCAGTGCCAGGCAAACTGCCATACTGCCCACCCAGATGAAAGCTGCCGAGATATATTCACATACAGTATCTCTCTTTCTTTCTCTCTCTCAGGCTATGATTGGTATATAATGGGTATATAAAAGCATGTGCTCATTTATTTTACTTTAATTATTTTATTTTAAAAAGCTCGAACTGTGTTTTAAATGTGATTGTGTTGTAAAATGCATTTTGTTTTAAAGTCTATGCAAAACTTCAATGGATTTGAAGAAGTATGGGATTATAATCTCTCTTTCTCCATCTTTCTCTCTCTCTCTATCTCTCTTTTCTTACATTCTCTTACGCTCTTTTTCTCTTCCTCTCTGTATCTTTTTCTTTCACATTCTCCTACTCTTTCTTTCTCTACCTTTCTTTTTCTCTGTCTTACATTCTCTTTTTTCACCCTCTCTCTCTCTCTTCCTTTTACATTTTCTCAATCTTCCTTTTTCTCTCTTTCTGTCTCTCTATCTCTCTCTTAATTCAATCAAATGCAGTGTTGGGGTAAGTCTCTCTCTTTTCTTCCACATATTCTCTCACCCCTGCTCTCTTTCTCTCTCTTTCTTATCTTCTCTCTCTCTCTCTCTCTTGTTTTTGAATTTTTACCATGTCAACCTTCCAGTGCTTAAAGTGACAGTCTGTAAGTTTTTGGTGTGAATGTAATTGCATGTAATTATTATTTTTTTTATTAATATTATTAATTATTGCACTGAATGCGCTAAAAAGTACTTTTAAAATTTGCATTGTGGTTACAAAATTTAATTCATCTGGTATTTTAGTGAAGAGTAACAGCATCATTATTGGTCAGGTGACCTGCAAAAGTTTTCAAAGCCAGAAAAATGTCATTTCTTATGTTATTTCTTATATTTTTAAATTAATAAAAGTAGCTCTGCAGGAGTGGAAACAGAAACACACCGATATAACTCTGGAACACTGATTACTATTTAATACAAAACAGATTAAGTATTACTGCTTTAAAATAACACTAGATAAGTTTGGGTGGGAGTGGTGGTGCTGCTGTGGGTGAGCATTTTCCTGCTGAAAGCTGCTGGGGCTCTGAAAGTTCTGTATAAATTTAGAAAAGAACGATTTTTATGGCCTTTTTTGATGGAAATTAAGTGAAATTCCTATCATTTAGAATCTAATGCTTACTTACAGCCTTATAAACACACACACACATGCATATGCTCACATGAATTCACACACACACTATTCCTTTTTCTTGCCTCTAACTTCACCCATAATCCAACAGCAGCCAGTTGCCTAGCAACCGCCTCCAGGGAGACCTTTCCTGCATCACAAGCATCCCTGCTGAAGACATGCGAGTGTTCATGTGAGAGAGAGAGAGAGATAAAGATGGGATGGCATAAGTGATGGCACTGGACTGACAGAACAAGATAAACGAATAAGAGAATGATACAGAGGGTGGAGGAGGAGTGGCTTAAGCGATGGGAGGCGGAGCCTAAACCAAAATCTGTCTGAATTTTGTTCTTTTACGCTTTATTTTTAGAAGCTTATGAAATATTTAGAGTCTGTTCCACTCGGCCTGCCCACTTAAATCTTTAACTCTTTAATCTTCTCATGAAAACTTTCATTACAACCTAAATACTGTAATTAATGGGACTCTTTTACCTCCTATCAAAAGTGCAGCCACTATAAGGTGCATTATGCGACACTAGTAAGGAACAGGGGTGTCACCATGTTTGCATTCTAATAAAAATAAAAATCATTATTTTAAAGTCAAATCAGCGCTGGATGTTAATCTCTCCTGAAAACGGTTTATTTGGGTGAGTAAAGCAATTTTGTTTACAGTAAGCTTAGATTTCCAAATTTCTCCAGCACTAAGGCTGGAGCATTAGCATTAGCCGCTAACCACTAAAGCTAGCTAATGCCACCCAACAGCACTACAACTAAGGAACCCTGAGTATTCTAGTAAGCCAGGGCAATATAAGCTAGCAGTTCGTCCCACGTAGCTTGTTTTAACACGGTAAACATGCAGGCTACAGTCGGATATACTCACCTCTGATTGGCAAAAGAGATAGCGCTTAGCACAGCTATCAGCTAATGCTAATGCTGTTCCAGCAGTGCTAGTCAGAGGTTAGTCGCAGGTTACAGTTCGATAATACTCACCTCTGACCAGTGAAAGAGGTAGGTTTTAGAGCAGTTAGCAGCTAATGCTAATGCTGCTCCAGCAGTGCTAGCGTTGAGCGTGGTTCGCAGCTATGTACTTCAGTGGAGTGGCTTTACTGCTCCTTAATACCTGACTGGTAGAATTCATACATAAGGAGCACCGGATTATAAGGAGCTCTGATGATTTTTGGGAAAATTTAAGGATTTTAAGTGCAGTTTATAGTGCGAAAAATATGGTAAATGTTTATTTTTTTTTCCTACATAGTAAATTAATAGTAAAGTGATCTATCAGATTATGAAGGAACACATAAGGAATCATGTAGTAACTTAAAAACAGTGTTAAACAAACCAAAATAGGCTGGTGAATTTATCCTGTACAACAGAGGAAGCTCTTAGTCTTCCTTTCCTGGGGGGAGGGGTTCCTGATGAGTGCCAGTTCCATCATTATAATGTTTTTGATAATCTTTGCGATGATTCTTTTCTTTACGTAGTTGAGTACGTACGAGTAGTATGCTTCTCATAACCTGGATTCGAACATTACTCAAATATTCACTATTATTCACTGTATACCTGTAACTCTACCTCTTCACTACTTTACTTTAACTGATGCTCTCAAACACTTTATCAAGAGACAAGAAATTCAAGTAATTAACTCTTGATGAGTTCAGCACAGCTGTTAACTGAAAGCCTGAATGACTCTAGGCCAGGTGACTCTACCTCATATAACTGACTGAGAAATATCATAATATCTAATATATCTTAAGTAAATTCTAACTATCAAATGATTGATGCAAACATTAAGCCTATACTCCATGTATTAACAGGGAATAAAGACACAGGTGTTCTTAGACTGCAGGTGATGTGAAGGAGGAGGGGGAGGAGCTGCTAGAGGGGGCGTTAACGTGAGAACTGTAACAGCTGAGGCCTGAGTTACTCTTACAGTATTCACCTTCAGGCTGCAGAGCGTAATGAGTGAGTTCAGGCAAATTTATTGTTATTTTACAGCATTAATAAATTACCGTAGTTTACACACTATAAGGTGCAGGAGATTATAAGATGCATTATGCAGCCATTATGCACTGCTTCCTTCTAATTTAGCAGGCGAGACCTGTAAAGCGAAGCTAAGTTAAGTAAACAAAACTGTAATTCTTAATAAAACACTTTCTTTTAAAGTTAAACGAGTGCTGGATGTTAATCTACACAGATTTCTCTCCTAAAAACTGTTTATTTTGGTGATTAAAGCGCTTCAGTTTATTTACAGTAAGCTTAGATTTCCAGATTTTCACTAAGGCTGGGTGCAGCAACATTAGCATTAGCATTAGTGGCTAACTGCAAGCGCTACACTGAGAAACCCTAAAGGTTTCATTAGCTAGCGGTTCGTCCCACCTAGCTTATTTTAACACGGTAAACATGCAGATTACAGGCTGATAATACTCACCTCTAAACGGCCAAAGAGCTAGCGCTTAGCATGGTTAGTGGCTAATGCTAATACTGCTTCATCCTTAGTGCTGGAGAAACTGCTCCTTAATACCTGACTGTTAGAATTCATACATAAGGAGAACTGACATTTTTTAGGAAAATTAAAGGATTGTAAGTGTGCTTATAGTGCGAAAAATATGGTTAAAAATTAATAAACCACTGATAAAGAGAATAAGCCTTATCGTACAGCCTGCATTAGGTGCGTTGCGATGCTCATTGCTATCTTATACCCTGTTTACTGTCTATTTTCACACCTTGCACCCATGCCTATAAAATAGTTTCGTTTAGAGTTTAGGAATATATATATATACACTGATGGGTTTGGTGATCTGGAAGTGAGATGAGTTCAGGTACATTATGGTGTGATTCTAATTTGGTGGTGCAAAACACAGGTGCTCCACTGACCGATTAAAACCCTGACAACAGTCAATCGTCAAAGTTAATTTCTATAGGTGCTGCAGAGCACGACCCCAACTTTTAACTCAACAATGATCAGAATAAAGAATAAAATAACTTTGCTGTTCCCTTAAATGAGCTGCTGGTGTATCTTCACAGTGTGAACGAGCAGCAAAAGCGTAACGCTTTTGAGATACAAACGCGCCAAAGTCAGATACAAAGAGCTTACCCGGCTCTTAAAGAGAATGGCAGCTTGCACACTGATTGGTTTATTTTACCTTATGCCCAAAATTAACCACACCCCTGAGTAATGAAGAGAATTAGTTTATGCCTTTTGCTTTGCGTTTTAAGCCATGCAATGCATATTTTTTGCATCCTTACGATACCAAAGACACACCAACACGCCCTAAATCAAGCTATGCTATGTGCAATTGATGCTGCACTATAGATTGATATAGATCACTAAAATAGGGCTCTATATCTCATTTCATTCAGATAAAGAAAAGCTGAGCACTGTGACTCTGTGAGGAACTCTGTTTATAATACATTAGCTTTTTAATGGGTGTGAAATACTGTATCACACACTGCTGCTAAGTGAAGAAGCGTGTATATGCTATTGCTAAATTCAAAATTCATGTAAAGCACACTGGTTGTGTTCAAACAGCAAGTAAAAGTGACCTAAATCTGATTTTATCTGATTTTGCTATGTATAGGTTTATGTTTGAGTAAAATGAACATTGTTGTTTTATTCTATAAACTACAGACAACATTTCTCCCAAATTCCTAATAAAAACATTCTCATTTAGAGCATTTATTTACAGAAAATGAGAAATGACTGAAATAACAACAACAAAAAAAAGAGCTTTCAGACCTCAAATAATGCAGAGAAAACAAGTTCATATTCATAAAGTTTTAAGAGTTCAGAAATAATCAATATTTGGTGGAATAACCCTGATGGTTTTTAATCACAGTTTTAATTTCATGCATCTTGGCATCATGTTCTCCTCCACCAGTCTTACACACTGCTTTTGGATAACTTTATGCTGCTTTACTCCTGGTGCAAAAATGTAAGCAGTTCAGTTTGAATTTTTTTATAACTAATAGATTTGAACATTTGTAAAACCTTAGGGGCTTCTATTGATGTTTTATGGGTAGTTTTTAATAATCTGGTGTGATAACATTCATTTGATTTATAAGCACTTCATAAAGTTTAGAGATGTAGGAAAACATGATAGTTATTAATAATATGGTGTTGTTGCGCCCTCTGCTGTTTGGGAAGACAAAAAAAAAAGCTTTTACAGCATAAACCAAAGTGCAAAAGGAATAACTTCAGAAATGATACTTGAAATACTTTAGTATTTTATCAGTACATAACATAAATGTGTGTGTTAAAACTATAGGTAACACTTTACAGTAATAACATTAATTAACAGTACTTTTGCAACAGTAATTAACAGGTATTGTTAAACGTAAAAAGTAATGTCTCAACCAATTATTTATTAATTCTATTTAAGAAATTATTAAACATTACTAAATTTTGATGTATAAGACATAAGATGTTAATTGGTCAACTAATAAATGGATTAGATTATATTTTTTGCACATATTTCAGATGTTATTCTGGCTTCTTATGGGACCTCTTGGATGAGTTGCCCATGACCGTTTGGACAGTATTTTCCCAGCATTTGTTTCTCTGTAAAATCACGTTAAAATATTTAAAATATTCATTTTTTTAAATGTTTTGTACAAAACATTTGTAAAAAAACAGTTCAAACTCCTAATGCGGCATGCTTTACGCAGGGTATACGATAAGGCTTATGCTCTTTAATCAGTGGTTTATTAATTCATTACGTATTTTTCGCAATTTCACAATTTACTTTTGGTACCTCGTGGATGAGTTGCCCATGCCCTTTTGGACAGTATTTTCCCAGCATTTGTTTCTCTGTAAAATCAGATTAAAATATGGAGAATATACAGTTTTTTAAAAAATTTGTTCAATTGAAAAACAGTTCACACTCCTAATGCGACACACTTTACGCAGGGTTTAGGATAAGGCTTATGCTCTTTATCAGTAGTTTATTAATTTATTAATATTTATTACTGTATTTTTCGCACTATAAGGTGCACTTAAAATTTTTAGTTTTCGTTTGGGACCTCGTGGATGAGTTGCCCATGCCCTTTTTGGACAGTATTTTTCTAGTATTTGTTTCTCTGTAAAATCAGATTAAAATACAGAGAATGCACAGTTTTTTAAATGTGTTTAGTACATTTTAAAATACAAAAAGTATGAAAAAATGATAAAGTAGTGAAATGTTCTGTAATTAAAACTCAACATTACTGTTATTACTCTGATATAACTCTATTATACACAGTTTATAACGGCAAGAAAAATATATACATCAAAATTAATATAAGAAACAAATTTTCTGACAAACGTCTGTAAACTAAATGGTATTTTTTTTTACCAGAATATGATTTTTTTTATAAATACATAAATAACACAAAATAAACATTTATTTTAATATTTAGTAATAAAGTAAAAAAGGGCACAGTTTGTGGAGATCAGAGGTTTGTGGTCTTAGTCACATTGTTAACACTACAGCACCCTCTGCTGCTGATTTATCTGCTTACATCATATAATAAAAGTCCTTTAATAATGTAACAGTGCGCAAAGTATATAAGTGCATTTAAATATAATGTTTATATCTTAATTTACCTTAATTTATTTTATTGCTTAATTTGATTATTCCATTATTAATCTTTATTAATTGATATTTTGTTCTAAATTATATAATTTATAACAGAATCCATCTCTTTATTCCTTATTCTGTGAAAATAAAAAATAACAAAAATGTATTAATATATGTACATTATGGCATATATTAATTTTGCTTCCTGTTTATTTCTATATATTATTGCTTATTCAATTCCTCCAAATATAAATATAATTATTAGAAATAGCTTTTTTCAAATATATGAGAAATAGCTGAGAGTTATATCACAGGGTCCAGCTGTGGAGCTGTGGGAATAGGGGGTCTCTGGGGTCTTCTGCCGATTGAGTTCCCTAATCTGACCTCCCCCGAGATCACTAGCCTGCACACCTTCCCTATAGTGAACACTAAAGATCACTAGCGGAGGTTACGCAACCGCAGCCTGGACTACATCTGAACTGACACAGGTTTATATACAGCTCCGTAAAAAATGAAGAGACTACATCAGTTTCTGAATCAGTTTCTCTGATTTTGCTATTTATAGGTTTATGTTTGAGTAAAATGAACATTGTTGTTTTATTCTATAAACTACAGACAACATTTCTCCCAAATTCCAAATAAAAATATTCTCATTTAGAGCATTTATTTACAGAAAATGAGAAATGTCTGAAATAACAAAAAAGATGCAGAGCTTTCAGACCTCAAATAATGCAAAGAAAACAAGATTCTACACTGCAAAAAAACTAAATCTTAGCAAGTGAAAATTTCTAAATTTAAGGCAATAAATCTTATTTTCTTCTCTGATAAGATGTTTTATCTTACTAAGCATTGTGTAAGTGTTAGATTATTTTGCTTATTTTAGGGATAATTATCTTAATCATTCTTACTTAGAATTTGTACCTTATTTTAAGTCATTTAAACTCAAAATCAAAAAGCAAAATCAGTGACTTTTTTGCTTGATTTAGGTGTTACTTCACTTATTTTGAGACGTTGCCATTGCTTTTCGTAAGAAATCTTACTAAGAAATTTTTGCTTACCCCATTGGCAGATTTTTTTGATTAATATACATATATTTGTCTTAATTTGCATATTTTTTATTTTGTCTAGTTTTTGCCAATGGATTTTTTGCAGTCTTTTTTCATAAAGTTTTAGGAGTTCAGAAATTAATATTTGGTGGAATAACCCTGGTTGGTTTTTAATCACAGTTTTTTTTTTTTTTCATGCATCTTGGCATCATTTTTCTCCTCCACCAGTCTTACACACTGCTTTTGGATAACTTTATGCTGCTTTACTCCTGGTGCAAAAATTCAAGCAGTTCAGTTTGGTGGTTTGATGGTTTGTGATCATCCATCTTCCTCTTGTTTATAATCCAGAGGTTTTCAATGGTGCATTCTGGGTAATGGTGTCCAATGGAGCTGGGAGATCACTGTAGAGGCACACAGATGCAGGATGAATGGAAGCACCTTCAGCACCAGGTGTGATGCAGTGAAGCTTCAACAAATCCCAATTAAATCACCATCTCAGATCATCAGTTTTATATCAGGGGATTAATGTGGATAACTAACCTTTGTTTTACTGTTTACTACATAATTATACATGTGTCTCTTAATCGTTATGATGTCTTTCATATTAATTTACAATGTAAATTTAATTAAAATACGTTAAATTAAGAAATAACAAAATAAAGAAAAACACTGAATGAAAAGGTAAGGGAATTTTTGATGGGTAATTTATTTATTAATACCTCAAATACATAAAAAGTTGTGTTTAAATATCCAACATGCAGAATATTAACTTTATTTGTAAATATGGAACAGCATAACTTTATCACTGAAGTCAGTGTGACTGAATGAGGTCTCATGGTAAACAGTGCCCTGGAGGCAACACACACACACACACACACAAACACACACACACACACACACACACACACACACACACACACACATACACACATACTGCCTCCCCAACTTCTTTTTTTATCATGGCGAGCCACTATTTGGAGGAAAGTCTAAAAAGAATGTGTACTATCAAATTTGTACTGAGTTTTCTAGAAACATTTACAGAACAGGAGTGAGCTCCAGTAACAGGAATGAGTTTCAGTAACAGGAGTGATTTCCAGTAACAGGAGTGAGCTCCAGTAACAGGAATGAGTGCCGGTGACATGAGTCAGTTCCAGTAACAGGAGTGAATTCCAATAATAGGAATGAGTGTTAGTAACAGGAGTGAGTTTCAGTAACAGGAGTGAGTTCCAGTAACAGGAGTGAGTGTCAGTAACAGGAGTGAGTTCCAGTAACAGGAGTGAGCTCCAGTAACAGGAATGAGTGCCGGTGACATGAGTCAGTTCCAGTAACAGGAGTGAATTCCAATAATAGGAATGAGTGTTAGTAACAGGAGTGAGTTTCAGTAACAGGAGTGAGTTCCAGTAACAGGAGTGAGTGTCAGTAACAGGAGTGAGTTCCAGTAACAGGAGTGAGCTCTAGTAAAAGGAATGAGCTCCAGTAACAGGAGTGAGTGTCAGTAACAAGAGTGAGTGCCAGTAACAGGAATGAGCTCCAGTAATAGGAATGAGTGTTAGTAACAGTAGTGAGTTCCAGTAACAGGAGTGAGCTCTAGTAATAGGAATGAGCTCCAGTAACAGGAGTGAACTCCAGTAATAGGAATGAGTGTTAGTAACAGGAGTGAGTTCTAGTAACAGGAGTGGGCTCCAGTAATAGGAATGAGTGTCAGTAACAGGAGTGAGTTCCAGTAACAGGAGTGAGTTCCAGTAACAGGAGTGAGTTCCAGTAACAGGAATGAGTGTTAGTAACAGGAGTGAGTTCCAGTAACAGGAGTGAGCTCTAGTAAAAGGAATGAGCTCCAGTAACAGGAGTGAGTGTCAGTAACAAGAGTGAGTGCCAGTAACAGGAATGAGCTCCAGTAATAGGAATGAGTGTTAGTAACAGTAGTGAGTTCCAGTAACAGGAGTGAGCTCTAGTAATAGGAATGAGCTCCAGTAACAGGAGTGAACTCCAGTAATAGGAATGAGTGTTAGTAACAGGAGTGGGCTCCAGTAATAGGAATGAGTGTCAGTAACAGGAGTGAGTTCCAGTAACAGGAGTGAGTTCCAGTAACAGGAGTGAGTTCCAGTAACAGGAATGAGTGTTAGTAACAGGAGTGAGTTCCAGTAACAGGAGTGAGCTCCAGTAACAGGAGTGAGTGTCAGTAACAGGAGTGAGTTACAGTAACAGGAATGAGCTCCAGTAATAGGAGTGAGTGTCAGTAACAGGAGTGAGTTCCAGTAACAGGAGTGAGTTCCAGTAATCGGAATGAGTTTTAGTAACAGGAGTGAGTTCCAGTAACTGGAGTGAGTTCCAGTGACAGGAGTGAGCTCCAGTAACAGGAGTGAGCTCCAGTAACAGGAGTGAGTGTCAGTAACAGGAGTGAGTTCCAGTAACAGGAGTGAGTTCCAGTAATCGGAATGAGTTTTAGTAACAGGAGTGAGTTCCAGTAACTGGAGTGAGTTCCAGTGACAGGAGTGAGTGTCAGTAACAGGAGTGAGTGTCAGTAACAGGAGTGAGTTCCAGTAACAGGAGTGAGTTCCAGTAACAGGAGTGAGTTCCAGTAATCGGAATGAGTTTTAGTAACAGGAGTGAGTTCCAGTAACTGGAGTGAGTTCCAGTGACAGGAGTGAGTGTCAGTAACAGGAGTGAGTGTCAGTAACAGGAGTGAGTTCCAGTAATCGGAATGAGTTTTAGTAACAGGAGTGAGTTCCAGTAACTGGAGTGAGTTCCAGTGACAGGAGTGAGTGTCAGTAACAGGAGTGAGTGTCAGTAACAGGAGTGAGTTCCAGTAACAGGAGTGAGTTCCAGTAACAGGAGTGAGTTCCAGTAATCGGAATGAGTTTTAGTAACAGGAGTGAGTTCCAGTAACTGGAGTGAGTTCCAGTGACAGGAGTGAGTGTCAGTAACAGGAGTGAGTGTCAGTAACAGGAGTGAGTGTCAGTAACAGGAGTGAGTTCCAGTAACAGGAGTGAGTTCCAGTAACAGGAGTGAGTTCCAGTAATCGGAATGAGTTTTAGTAACAGGAGTGAGTTCCAGTAACTGGAGTGAGTTCCAGTGACAGGAGTGAGTGTCAGTAACAGGAGTGAGCTCCAGTAACAGAAGTGAGCTCCAGTAACAGGAGTGAGCTCCAGTAACAGGAGTGAGTGTCAGTAACAGGAGTGAGCTCCAGTAACAGGAGTGAATTCCAGTAATAGGCATGAGTTATAGTAACAGGAGTGAGTATTGTCTCCTGGTTCATTGATTTATTCATTTGAATATTGGTTAATGTGAACCACTTGTTTTTCCGATTCAGCTTGGTTCATCATTTATCCAGTTGTTTAATAAATTGCATGATTATACATTTTTCGAAAAGATAAAAATGGCATTGCATATTTTGTAACAATACAGTGTGCATGCATATATAGTGATTTCTTTTGAACATGCAGTCTGTAACCATTTCTTTAAAATAAAGACTTTCTTAAGAGAAAATCAAAGGAATTGGTGAACTTGCTTTTTTTTTAAACATGCTTTTGAAATCTCACATTTATTAACATTTTGTTAACATGAAAAAACTCTGAAAAATTGAACCATCTTTGTTAAATTTTAGATTGTAAACCTTAAGATTGACCAGTATTTTTTTTTAATAGTTAAATATATGTTTTATTAGATTCAGAGTTAAAAATAGTAAAAAAAAAAAAAATATGTTTAATTTGGAAGAATTCAGAATTCACATTCAGTGGAATGACCCGTATATGTCTGTATGAGTGTGTATTTTTTATAGACCTTAACGTTGAGCAGATGTCTGCTGGCATGTTCCCACATCACCCAGTAAAAGCTCCTTTCATCTGGGCTCTGATTGTGTGCTGAATGTGCCAGCTAATGCCCCGGGATGTGGCTTTTAATTGAGACTTGTGACATAAGAGCTTTATAAATCTAACGTTCAGCCACTACTCTCACAGCCCGCGCGAGAGAGAGAGAGAGATAAAGGGAGAGAGGGAAGGAGAGAAAGTTCTTTGCTGTGGAAATACTAAATATTCTAAATGGTGCACCGTTCTTTAAACAATTCAATTTGTAACTTACAAGGTTATAATAGTTTTAATTTTTTCATTATAGTTAATTTTTTTTTTTTGCACTTTTTCTCCTCCAATTCAGTTAGCTTTAATAGTTTTTTAGAGAGTGGGTTTGCTTGTTTTTATTAGTTTTTACACATCAGATCAGAGATCTCAATCTGAGAAACAAATAAACAAACTCAAACACTCAATAAAATCGACAGGTTTCACTAATTTTCACCAAAATTATTAACTATGAGTGAGTAACAGAGAGAGAGAGAGAGAAGGAGAGAGATTTATCAATTCATTCTTCACGTGGGGTGGTGTTCAGGTGTATGAGCTACTCACAGGTACTTATAGATGTGTGGTGTTTATTCCACTGTATCTCCTGTTTCACTACAGAACATGTGCTTTTATCTCCCTCACCCTCATATTCTAATCCAATTCTGCAGCTTCCTCAGGGTTTTCTGTTGTTATGTAGTGGTTAGCGCGAGCGTTATAAATAAGAACTAACAGCACGGCGCCGCAACACCGCACAAAAAAAAACTGCTGGAGTGGAAACAGCGCTTATAAATAAATTAACAAACACAAAAATTAAGTGTATTTTATCAGTAATTTCAGTTTGTTTTAGTTTTATAAACACACAATACAGTTCCAGTTATTAAAGATTTTTCCTTTTATTTATCGTTTTTATTCATTTCAGTTAACAAAAATGTTTTTTCACTTTCAGTTTTCGTTATATCGTTCGTTTTCATTAATGATAATAATTGGTTACTTAGCTATATAGTGATTATCACACCCGAGCTTTATATAAAATAAAAATATAATTTCAAAAACAGATGCCTACATCTCAGACTATTTTCTGGACCCGAGTTCGAGTCGGACTTCGGGTCGTGTCTGGTTCGGACAGAGAATCTAAGCTCTACTACTGGCCAATACCAACAAAACTCTGAGGAGCATCACATTCAACAGTCAGTCACCCCTAGTAGTGATAGGAGGAACACTAACAGCTCAGTGATCTGTACAGAACATACACACTGTAAACCCATACACTGTTTGAACTCAAATGATTTAAGTCTGTTTTACATAAAAAATAGGATATTTCTAAACAATACTCAACTATTTTGAGTTAGTTGAACTGAATTCGTGGGCACATATACTGTACTATTCAAACTGAGATCTTTGAGTTGAACCAACTTAATAATATCATAACTGAATTTAGTCTGTTTTGTCATTAACAGCTTCTTTTCCATTGGCTTCTGTCACAATTTATTTGCATACTGGGTGTGTCCAACAGTTGCTGACAGACACTCACCATCAGTGTGTAGTGATTCCCCCCCTGGGCTACCTTACAAATAAATCAACTTCCCCTATAGTTGTAATAACCCTTTCTATGTATGTGTTATTACTGATTATTAATGCTTTTTAAGGCATTTACAACCTAATTAGTAACCATTAATAAACTAGAAACTCCTGAAACTCCTGAAGACAGAGCTCTTCAAAGAGCACTTACTCTCCTAACACCTCTAACTAACTACCTTCTACTACCAGATCAGGAGAATCTCTCACTATCTTTAATAAACTCCTGAAGACTGAGCTCTTCAAAGAGCACTTACTCTCCTAACACCTCTAACTAACTACCTTCTACTACCAGATCAGGAGAATCTCTCACTATCTTTAATAAACTCCTGAAGACAGAGCTCTTCAAAGAGCACTTACTCTCTTAACACCTCTAACACATTAACTACTTCTAACCCCATTTCCTTCTTCCCCTCCTTCACTCCTCTATCCTATTATTCCCCTTTGACCTCCTTTAAGCCCTATCTATAAAATGTTTTATCTTTAACTTCTATTACTTTTGTACTTCACTATTGTAAGTCGCTTTGGACAAAAGCATCTGCCAAATGTAATTGTATACCATTTATAAACCCTTTATAAATGTGGTTTTATTTTAAACTGGTATCGAGTTAAATTCTGTTCATAATTTCTATTGGTCCGTCCATCAATACATTTTGACACAGTTTAAGGGAAAGTTTGTGTGTTCAGATTATGTACTAAACTAAAAAAAAAAAAAAATGCTTGATGAAATGCTCGTTTTTTACTGTACATCATCGATATACAATATATTGAACCTGCCTATAAATAAGTCTCTCTCCCTCTCTCTTTCTCTCTCTCTCCCTCTCTTTTTCTCTCTCTCTCTCTCTCTCTCTCTCTCTCTCTCTCCCTCTCTTTTTCTCTCTCTCTCTCTCTCTCTCTCTCTCTCTCTCTCTCCCTCTCTTTTTCTCTCTCTCTCTCTCTCTCTCTCTCTCTCCCTCTCTCTTTCTCTCTTTCTCTCTCTCTCCCTCTCTTTTTCTCTCTCTCTCTCTCTCTGCATGACCAGAGCTCTCCAGTGCCGGGGGCTGAGGTCCTGCTGTCTCGGGACAGAACACACACTGCGCTCATCGCACACAGAAAATTAAAACTGCATGAAAACACAAAAAAATAACTCAACTGTGACAAACCTGAGAGACTCTACATGTGGACGTCAGAGACAGACAGCAGGACATTCAACTCGAGCAGGACCAGGAGATGACCTTGAAGATCAGAGTCCACAATATACAACTCTCTTTCTCAAGCGTCTCATTCTTTATCAAGTTAAGCTAAATTATAGCACATATATGTGCGATGTGATTGGCTAAAAGGCATTTTATGAGTGACATTATCAGCCGGTAATGCGCACGTATACAAGCGATGCAGCGTATACAAACCAAATACAAACCAAATGCAGTGTCATTATACGCCAATGAGAGGTCAAATGAGTGCTAGACTTTAATCTACACAGATTTATCTCCTAAAAACAGTTCTAAGATATAAATACATTTGATTTAGTAATACACTCGAGGTTCGTGCTGTAACGTGTAATACTCGACCTGAGGCCTTGTGTCTACGACCGCAACACAGCAGTTTCTGAATCAGTTTCTCTGATTTTACTATTTATAGGTTTATGTTTGAGTAAAATGAACATTGTTGTTTTATTCTATAAACTACAGACAACATTTCTCCCAAATTACAAATAAAAATATTCTCATTTAGAGCATTTATTTACAGAAAATGAGATATGACTGAAATAACAAAACAGATGCAGAACTTTCAGACCTCAAATAATGCAAAGAAATCAAGTTCATATTCATAAAGTTTTAAGAGTTCAGAAATAATCAATATTTGGTGGAATAACCCTGGTTTTCAATCACAGTTTTTTCATGCATCTTGGCATCATGTTCTCCTCCACCAGTCAAAAATTCAAGCAGTTCAGTTTGGTGGTTTGATGGCTTGTGATCATCCATCTTCCTCTTGATTATATAAAAACTCATCATTTTCAAGTAGTCTCTTTTTTACATTGTTTATTGCAAAAACAAATTCATTGGTAGAACATTTTCTGGATGTTAAATGTGTTCAATTAACATCCTAATTATTCTTTTTATTAATTATTTATTATTCTTTGTCTGTATGGTGTTGTATTGTCTGTCTGCACTTTTGTACTGTTGCACTATTGTTCTGTCTACACTGTGTTTATGTGCACCATGGTCCCTGGAGGAACGTTGTTTCGTTTCACTGTGTACTCTGTATATAGCTGAAATGACAATAAAAACCACTTTGACTTTGACTTTGACCATAGAAGTGTTTCTGGGGCCCTTGTGTCCGTGTTACCTTCTGGCTCTCTTTTTTGAGTTAGGTTATTATATTCAGATCTGCCGGAGTCATTATCCAAAACATTTTAGATGTT
This sequence comes from Astyanax mexicanus, assembly GCF_023375975.1. Taxonomy (NCBI): domain Eukaryota; kingdom Metazoa; phylum Chordata; class Actinopteri; order Characiformes; family Acestrorhamphidae; genus Astyanax; species Astyanax mexicanus. Next base: position 1,960,814 of record NC_064416.1, on the reverse strand, counting down.
CTGGTAACATCACTACAATGTCACTTTTAACTTTTCCATAATATTAGTTTTTATCTTGCTGGGTTAGAACGTTTTGTGGGAAGCATTCTGATGCAGAGCATTTTCAGAATGTTCCTGTAACATTATTTCTGTATTTAAGCATTTATTTTTGTACATTGGTCAACAGAAATGTGAGCATGTGCCAGAGATTTCTGTATTCAGTCTTCAGCTGACACTCTAGGATTCTTCCTCACCTCATTGATCATTCTGAATGGGCTGTGCTCTTACAGTCATCTTTACAGGACTTTACCACGCCAAGAGAGAGTAGCAGCAACAGTGCTGAACTTTCTCCATTTGTAGAGCCTCTGTCTTACCGTGGACACATGAACATCAAGGCTTTTAGAGATACTTTTGTAACCCTTTCCAGCTTCATGCAAGTCAACAGTTCTTGAACGTAGGTTTTCTGAGAGCTTGATCTTTTGTGCGAGGCATGAATCACATCAAGCAGAAATGCTTCTTAAGAACAGCAAACTCAAAACTGGTGTGTTTATGTTTTTATAGTGCAGGACAGCTTTAAACAACACATCCTTTAATCTCATCACATCCTGCCTCCAATTAGCTCTTAGAAAAGTCATTAGCCTCGGGGTTCACATACTTTTTTACGTGGTATTAGTTTAAACAGACTGTGTTTGTCTATTGTTGTGACATAGATGAAGATCAGAACACATTTAACAACCAATTTATGCAGAAATGTATTTCTAATAAACATAACTTTTATTGTTTGATGAATAATTTTAATCGCTACAGTATAAAAGGTAAAAAGTGTTCTACAGAGCTCAGATCTTTACTGTGACTCCTTTGAAGTCTTATCATTGTAACCTATTGTGTCTCTTCAGGCTCGGCCCCCTGACTGATCTTTAATTAAGCCTAATCTCTCAGATCTGAGACACGGAGAGATAACGGTGAGACAGGAGGCCACTTTCCATCCATCAAACCCGGGGCCAGCGAGCGCCCGCGGATAGCCGTGCCACGCTGAGGGCGGGCGGAGCCGTGCCAGCGCCCGAACCCAGGCTCTGACGGCTCTTATCTCTCAGAGACCGGCACACAATCTATCCTGCTATCCCCGGCTCGGGTCCCGGCGCGGTACCTTCAGCGTGAGGACGGAGACGAGTTATGAATATGCGTGCGCTAATGAGCTTAATCTGAGATGACAAGATTAAATTAGCTCAGATTAAAGGAGATCGGATTCGTGCTTAATTATTAACTCATAATGTCAAACCGAGAGATCTTTAGTGACTTTAGACACGGTGCAGAGTCTGTTAACCACTGTGTGAGTATAGTAATACTTGATTTAAGGGAAAATATTAGTGCACAACTCACTTTTTGCACAACTCACTTTTTGCATGCGTTTGTTCAAAAATAAACACTATAATTATAAAACCTTCAAACACCAAAAAAATCCCTCCACCCGTTTTCTGTGAATCAGCTGAAAGAGTTTGGTGTCAAGAATCATATTCAGCTTCTACGAGCCGTTTGGATGCTCCTCCCTAATTGTGATGTCACAATAAGGAAATCTGCATAGGACCACACTAGCTCCACCCCTCACCCATTAACCCCCACCAGAGTCCCTATATCATTTTAGAACCTCAGACAGTACAGGGCAGGATTAGCCAGCAGACTTCTTCTGAGGGAGGAATCTGTACCTACTGTACCTATTTGCTTATTTAAACTAAAGAGGACATCTTGTGCAATACTCATTTTTGCATTTCTTTGTATAAAAATAAACACTATAATTATAAACACTCCATTCATCTGTTTTCTGTTTATCAGTTGAAAGAGTTTGGTGTCAGGAATCATATTCGGCTTCTATGAGCCTTTTGGATGCTCCTCCCTTATTGTGATGTCACAATAAGGAAATCTGCATAAAACCACACTGGCTCAATCCCTCACCTTTCAACCCCCACCAGAGCCCCGCCCAGTATATCAGTTGAAGAAATGCCATTTTAGTCATTCCAGTCTGCTGGTTGACAACCACAGACTTTATCTGAGGGAGGAATCTATACCTACTGTCAGGAGATGAGCATGTTTTGTACAGACACATATGTACTTTGAATATTTTCATGTTGTGTTCAATAAAAAACATGAAAAAAACATTATTTTTTATGGTATTAGGTTTAAGCAAACTGTGTTTGTCTATTATTGTGACTTATATGATAATTTGAACACATTTAATTACCAATTTATACTGAAATCCAATCCTTAATACTACAGATAAATTTGATTTGATTTGATTTGATCCAGCTGCCCATGCTCTTTATTTCAGAAACATATTTAAGTTTTTAACTTTTTTTAAAGAGTGTTATCTGTAACTTAAATGACTTTTCCTCTATTTAAAGCCAATGAAATGACGCCAGTGAATGAAGATAAGAGCTAGAGCAGTTTTATCTCACAGCCCCTCTCGTAATTATAGTATTTTAAGTATGTAATAATCATTAAAGTGATAGCTTGAGGCTTGCTTTGTGCTATCAGGACTGCAGAGATAGCGAGGCTTGGCTGGTTGGCATCTCAAAATGTGTTAAAATAATAGGACAGTTTAAAAAATGTGAGGGATTCTTGTATCATACAAATTTAGCTAAATCTTACATCCTATATCCAAAAGTACTTTATATATTTATATATATATATTTGGATGATGAGGTCTGACTTCATGTTGCAAGTGTAGCCCTGGTTTAGATTTCTGTTCTGGTTAGAAGATCTGTGTGTATGGGAGGGGTCAGGCAATTATGAGGTCAGCTGATGGGTTAAGTCAGGTATATTTATGGCCACCCAGAGTCCTCAGAGCTAGACAAGGTGAGCCTAAGCTGGGTGTGTGACTGCTTGGAGCGTGGGGCCTAGTTCCCTGAGAGTTTGTGATTTTAAGGTATGTGCCTTCTGATAAATATTTTGTTTTAATGTCTAACTTGTAGCTAGCACTAAGTGGTTTTCTTGCTGGGTTCTAGGCGGCAGAGTTGTTTGAAGTACCCATTTAAGCAGTGTGTTTATGGTGAACCACATGTTAAGGTATTGTGTTGCTTATTTGGTTTTAACTGGAGTGTACAAGGTGTGCCTGCTAGTTATGGAAATTTTCTCTTTTATTAGAAGGCCACTATTTGTGTAGCTGGGAGTCAACACAAATAGACCCAGTCTTTCCTTGGTGTTGGTGACTTGGTAAAGAGCAGGTATGTTTATTTTAAAACATCAGTTTTTATATACTGCTAAGTTAGGCCTCTGTAGCCCTCTAGTCCAGCCTGCTAGCCTCTGTTGGCTCTCTAGCCTAGCCTGCTAGCTTTTGTAGCTCTCTAGCCCAGCCTGCTAGCCCTTGTAGCTCTCTAGCCTAGCCTGCTAGCCCCTGTAGCCTCTAGCCTGCTAGCCCCTGTAGCCTTCTAGCCCAGCCTGCTAGCCCCTGTAGCCTTCTAGCCCAGCCTGCTAGCCCCTGTAGCCTTCTAGCCCAGCCTGCTAGCCCCTGTAGCTCTCTAGCCCAGCCTGCTAGCCCTTGTAGCTCTCTAGCCTAGCCTGCTAGCTTTGTGTAGTTTTCTTTTAGCTTGGTCTGCTAGCCCATTTAGCCTCTTAGCAGGCATGGCCAATATTGGGATTGGTTAGACTGATCTTTGGTCAAATCATGGTTAACCAGTTATGGGACATTAGATTGCGGTTAAAAGGGTGTAATCTAAAGCACTGTTTTGGGGTAAGGCATTATAAAACAATGTAAACTGTGTACTAACTGGTGTGTTTGTTTGTAATTTAGGCCTACCACTGTGCTTTCTTCTGACTCTTGTCCCCTTACCCTGTAAACTGAGTGGTATGTTCCTATGTTAATTTCAAGGCTAATGTTTATTGTATTTATATTGAGAGTAAACTGTTTTTTGTGTGTTTTAGATTGTTTCAGCGACTGGGTTGCTGGCTGCTTTTCTCTACTTATATTTTATTTTTTTATTTTATTTATTTTTTTTGTCAACTTCCCCTAATGCTGCGGCTTGAGCCATTTTTAACTTGAGTGTGTTGACTTACAGTTTACGGTACATTTGGGCCCTGTTTCTATTAAAACTAATGTTTGATTAGGGCAGCCTGTTTGCTAGAAGCCTTTTCTATTTTATTTTATTTTAATTCTTTTATCTTTTGTATTCAGGCTTGGGGTTTTTTGTAACGTTTGGTAGTACCAATTAGAGTGGGATATATTTTGTTTGCTCACTAATGATATTGTGCAGTGTAATATCGTGTGGGGGTTGCTGTGTTTTTTTTTTTAGAATATAATCACGTGTGTAATTGTATCCCTAGTTGGTTCCCCAACATTCTTAACTTTCAAGCTTTTGAAACAAACACCTTACCAAACAACTGACAGTGTTCCCGGTTTTGTTGTAATCCTCAGAATAAAGATTTATGTATTTTTGCTAAAAATTGTGTATCAATTCTGTTTCTTTCGGAGCTCCCCTTTGCTCTAGGGTTAAACCAAGGGGTGGCGTAGTCTGGCATAAGTAGTAAGGGGGCGCCACATTCTGGCGTAGTCGGCAGGGTCCGAACAAATTCTGAGGTTGTAACACTGTCAGTTTGGTGTCGAGTAGTGTGATTGAGCAGCATTGGGGTAGGTTTTCTTTTTTTTTAAAAGAGAAAAGCAGCTGGTACTCCTAGCAAGAAGATCTTGAAGATCCCCACCATGGACAACGAGTTACAGCGGTTGCGGGAGCAGGTGGAGCAGCTTCAAACAGAGAACGAGAGACTTTCTGTGTCACAAAATGGGGGTACTGGGGACAACAGTAGAGGAGTTCATGTCCAACCTGCACGACGAGAGCAGGCCTTTTATTTGCCCAGGGAAAGAAAGTGCCCAAAGTTCTCTGGCTCCACAGCTACAGGGGCCTTGTCTGTAGAAGAGTGGGTAGAAGAGGTTCAAAGCTGTACGCGATCTAGATGCATTTCTGATTTAGATAAAGCATTGTTTTTATATGATCACTTAGAGGGTGGGGCTCGTAATGAGATCAAGTACAGATCTGCTATGGTTAGAGAAGACCCAAGGGAAATTATTTCGGTTTTAAAAGAAGTCTATGGGTGTGCAAAATCTTATGTGTACTGGCAGCAGCGGTTCTTTGACCGAAAGCAGAGGGACGGTGAATCTCTGTTTGATTTTTCCCATGCCCTAATGGAGCTAATGGATAGGGTTAAACAATGTAAGAGGGATGCCATTGTTAATCCGGATGGGGTTTTAAGGGATCAATTTTGTGAGAATGTGAGAGACTCTGCTTTACGTCGAGAACTTAAGCGGCTGGTACGCACAGATGAGGGGGTCACTCTTTTAGATGTACGGCGAGAAGCCATTAGATGGATTGAGGAGGGCCAGCCAGGGCGTGACCGGGGGCAGCGTTTAATTGGGTACAACAGTGAGATTGCCTCTCAATGCGAGGCTACAGTGGTACAGCCAGCTGGGCTTGCTGAGTTAAGAGACTTGGTCTTGAAACAGCAAGCCCAGTTGGATATGTTGGTCAGACGTCTAGGTCCTGTTAATTCAAATTTCCCTACTTCATCTGTACCACGAGCTAGTCGTTTTAAACGTACTCCTGACGGGCAACCCATCTGTATTAAGTGTAACAACCCAGGTCATATAGCCCGTTACTGCCAAGCCGCCCCTCCTACCAGGGACAATGGTCCAGTTCATCAAGTCCGAAGTCACAGTTCTAGCCCGTCGGAAAACTAGAACTCCCCAGTGTGCAGAGCCACACACTGGGACAGAATAGTTCTGGCTCAAGGTCTCAGGATCTTCCATTTTATAATCAGCTGATTGGAAATTGTCCTATTCTGCATGTGTCCCTAGGAGGCATTTCAGTTCCTTGCTTAATTGACACTGGGTCAATGGTTACCACCATTACTGAGAGTTTCTTTGCTAAATATTTTTCACACTTACAAACAGGAGACTGTAGGTGGTTGGGTTTAAAAGCAGCAAATGGCCTTGATATACCCTACATAGGTTACCTTGAGTTGGATGTGGTTGTTTTGGGGCAGTGCATTCCCAAAAGGGGAATTTTGGTGGTTAAAGACCCAGAGAACCCAGCACTACAGAGTAGTAAGGTAAGAACACCAGGGCTTTTAGGAATGAATGTGCTCAGGGATTGCTACCAGGTGCTATTTGAACAGCATGGATCTCAGCTCTTTAACTCTCCTCCAGTGCAGTCGGCGGCCCCAGGGGTTCGGCGTGCCTTGCACCACTGTGAGAAGATGGAAGCCATTTTGAATGCTGCTACACCGTTTAAGGCCAAGGTACAAGGTAGATCTGCTGTTCGTGTTGAGGCTGGCACCATTTCCATGGTTCCTGTTACTTGTCCCCTGCTCGAAGCCATGGAGTTCTTGCTGGAGCCTTTAGGCTTCGAAGATGGGCACCTTCCAGAAGGTCTCTTGGTGTCTCCTACTCTTGTGTCTGCAAAGCAGGGTCAGTTTTATGCCCCAGTGGTAAACGTCAGTAATGTTGATGTGTGGCTTCCACCGCGACGTGTCCTTGGCACAGTGCAGGCTGTTACAGTGGTTTCTTCAAGATTGGCACCTGTTTCTGTGGAATCCTGTTGGGAGGACTGTGTGGCTATCATATCCACACAAGACATTCAGTGTACTAGCCCTACTGAATATGTAACTTCTGACTTTGAGGGGTTGACCGACCTACAGGCTCAGCGAGCAAGGGCCCTATTCCAAAAGTATAGTAACATTTTTGCTAAGAGTGAGGGAGATTTGGGTTGCACATCATTGATTTCTCATGAAATCCCATTGCTGGATGAGGTCCCTGTGCGGCAACCCTATCGCCGCATTCCCCCATCCCAATATAGTACCGTGAAGGCTCACATTCAACAGCTCCTGGATAGTCGTGTGATTCGAGAAAGCAGCAGTCCCTTCTCTTCTCCGATTGTATTGGTGACTAAGAAGGATGGAAGCCTTCGGCTTTGTGTGGATTATCGGCAGCTTAACGCAAAGACCCGACGTGATTCCTACCCTCTCCCACGAATAGAAGAGTCCCTTGATGCCCTGTGTGGGGCAAAATGGTTCTCTACTCTTGACCTGGCTAGTGGATACAATCAGGTGCCGGTAGAAGAGAAAGACAAGTCTAAGACAGCATTCTGCACTCCATTCGGACTGTTCGAATTTAATCGTATGCCTTTTGGACTTTGCAATGCCCCAGGTACATTCCAGCGCCTCATGGAGCGCATTTTTGGTGACTGCCGCTATCAATCTGTACTCTTATACCTGGATGACGTCATTGTGTTCTCACAAACAGTCGAGGAACATCTGGAAAGGCTGGAAGAGGTGTTTTCAAGACTCCAGAAACAAAATCTAAAGGTCAAATTGTCCAAATGTCAGTTCTTTCAACATCAAGTAAGTTATCTGGGCCACGTGGTTTCAGCTGAGGGGGTGACAACGGATCCAGCTAAGATTGAAGTTGTCAAGGAGTGGAAGAGCCCTAGTCATCTGGCAGAACTTCGTTCCTTCCTTGGTTTTGCAAGCTACTATCGGCGCTTTGTAGAAGGCTTCTCAAAGTTGGCAGCACCTCTGCACCGTTTGGTAGGGGGGCTAAGTGGGCCCAGGCGGAAAGGAAAGACTCCCAAGACTTCATTGGCAGCATTCTGGGATGCAGAATGTGAGCAAGCATTCCAATCTTTGAAAGATAGACTTACCTCCACTCCAGTCTTGGCATATGCTGATTTTAACAAACCTTTTATTGTAGAAGTGGATGCCAGCCATGGAGGACTTGGAGCTGTCCTCTCTCAGGAACAAGAAGGGAAGGTGCGCCCTATTGCTTTTGCTAGTCGAGGCTTAAGGCCTACGGAAAGGAACATGGAAAACTACAGTTCCATGAAGCTTGAGCTCTTGGCAGTAAAATGGGCGGTGACAGAAAAATTTAGGGAGTACCTTCTGGGCCACCAATTCACTATCTACACGGACAACAACCCCTTAAGTCACTTGCAGACTGCCAAGCTTGGAGCTGTGGAGCAAAGGTGGGCTTCACAACTGGCATCTTTTAATTTCACCATCAAATATCGTCCAGGAAAGCATAATCAAAATGCTGATGCCCTTTCTAGGCAATATTTGGAGCGTTTTGCTGTGGGGACAAAGGTACCACCCCTTGTGATGGAGGCTGTGCATGAAGAACGAAGTGCTCTCGAGAACCAATGCAGGCAAGTGGTGGCTTTTCCAGGGCGTTCTCCCAGTGATCTGGGGGTGCTACAAAGAGCAGACCCAGTAATTGGGCCAGTCTGGAAGTTCCGTAGCGAGGGGCGTCGTCCCAGGACAGAGGAGAGAGACACCCTATGCAACCTCAGTAAAGTGCTGATCCGACAGTGGGACCGGCTGGTCGAGCGTGAGGGTGTGCTGTATCGCCGTGCCTATCCTTCAGGGAGGGGATCAGAGTATTTCCAGCTCCTTCTGCCACAGTGTTTGCAAAAAGAGGTCCTTCATAGTGTTCATGATGACCATGGCCACCAGGGCACGGAAAGAACATTACAGCTGTTACGGGACCGGTGTTTTTGGCCTAACATGACCCAAGATGTAGAACGGTGGTGCCAACAGTGCCAGAGGTGCACACTGGGAAAGGCTGTTCAGCCCAAAGTGCAGGCATTCCAGGGGACTCTACAGGCCGCTCATCCAAATGAGATCCTGGCCATTGACTTTACCATCTTAGAGCCTGCCAGTGATGGTAAGGAAAACGTGCTAATTCTAACAGACATTTTTACTAAGTATACTCAAGCTATTGCCACTAAAGATCAGAGAGCAAGTACAGTAGCATGGGCATTGGTACAACATTGGTTCCATCGTTTTGGCCCACCGGTCCGCATTCACTCTGATCAAGGACGGAACTTTGAAAGTCTTCTGATCAAACAACTCTGCAAAGTATACAGCATTCAGAAAAGTAGGACTACCTCATATCGGCCTCAAGGGAATGGACAGTGTGAACGGTTTAACCGTACTCTGCATGACCTGCTGCGAACACTGCCTGTAGAGGAAAAGAGACATTGGCCACGTCACCTCCCTCAGCTAACCTTTGCATACAATACCACTCCTCATCAAACAACTGGACAGACTCCCCACTTTCTGATGTTTGGCTATCATCCGAGATTGCCAGTGGACTTCTTGTTGGGAACTGGAGAAGTCACAGCGAGTACAGAACCTCTCGAAGAATGGGTGCAGAAGCATCAACAAAGTCTTCAGTTGGTCTATGGTCATGTGAGGCAGAGATCAGAAGAACAGGCGCAGAGGAGGAATCGGAGTCACAATGAGCAACTGACAGATGCTGGGTTCGAGGAAGGACAGTTGGTCTATGTAAGAAATCATGTCCCCGGGAGAAATAAGATTCAGGACCATTGGAAACCTGATATCCATCGTGTTGTGCAGAGGCCAACGGGCACAGGAGTAGTGTATTCTGTGACACCAGCTGATGGAGAAGGACCAGTTCGCCAGGTACACCGGGTCGAGTTAAGGGCGGTCCCAGAACCACAACAGCTAGAACTGGAAGAACAGACCCCGATGGCACTGGTACCTGATTCACCCGGATCACAAATCTCTTCAGAAGATTTGGGAGATTCTGTAGTTCTCTGTTTGGGAGAAGAGCCCAAGGAGGTGCATGAGCCCTCAGAACCCCACAATCCTGATGAAGCAGAGGCTCTTCCCTTACAAGTTCCCTTACGACGTTCAGCAAGGGCCACAGCAGGCCAGCATTCCAACCTTTACAGACTCCCAAAAACAGTTGTGGCTTGTACTGACGAAGAGACTGGGCAGCAGTTGTAACTTTGCAGTGGTGCAGGTTGCCATCGTCGGGCCGCCGATTCATTTGGGGGGGTGGATTGTAGCCCTGGTTTAGATTTCTGTTCTGGTTAGAAGATCTGTGTGTATGGGAGGGGTCAGGCAATTATGAGGTCAGCTGATGGGTTAAGTCAGGTATATTTATGGCCACCCAGAGTCCTCAGAGCTAGACAAGGTGAGCCTAAGCTGGGTGTGTGACTGCTTGGAGCGTGGGGCCTAGTTCCCTGAGAGTTTGTGATTTTAAGGTATGTGCCTTCTGATAAATATTTTGTTTTAATGTCTAACTTGTAGCTAGCACTAAGTGGTTTTCTTGCTGGGTTCTAGGCGGCAGAGTTGTTTGAAGTACCCATTTAAGCAGTGTGTTTATGGTGAACCACATGTTAAGGTATTGTGTTGCTTATTTGGTTTTAACTGGAGTGTACAAGGTGTGCCTGCTAGTTATGGAAATTTTCTCTTTTATTAGAAGGCCACTATTTGTGTAGCTGGGAGTCAACACAAATAGACCCAGTCTTTCCTTGGTGTTGGTGACTTGGTAAAGAGCAGGTATGTTTATTTTAAAACATCAGTTTTTATATACTGCTAAGTTAGGCCTCTGTAGCCCTCTAGTCCAGCCTGCTAGCCTCTGTTGGCTCTCTAGCCTAGCCTGCTAGCTTTTGTAGCTCTCTAGCCCAGCCTGCTAGCCCTTGTAGCTCTCTAGCCTAGCCTGCTAGCCCCTGTAGCCTCTAGCCTGCTAGCCCCTGTAGCCTTCTAGCCCAGCCTGCTAGCCCCTGTAGCCTTCTAGCCCAGCCTGCTAGCCCCTGTAGCCTTCTAGCCCAGCCTGCTAGCCCCTGTAGCTCTCTAGCCCAGCCTGCTAGCCCTTGTAGCTCTCTAGCCTAGCCTGCTAGCTTTGTGTAGTTTTCTTTTAGCTTGGTCTGCTAGCCCATTTAGCCTCTTAGCAGGCATGGCCAATATTGGGATTGGTTAGACTGATCTTTGGTCAAATCATGGTTAACCAGTTATGGGACATTAGATTGCGGTTAAAAGGGTGTAATCTAAAGCACTGTTTTGGGGTAAGGCATTATAAAACAATGTAAACTGTGTACTAACTGGTGTGTTTGTTTGTAATTTAGGCCTACCACTGTGCTTTCTTCTGACTCTTGTCCCCTTACCCTGTAAACTGAGTGGTATGTTCCTATGTTAATTTCAAGGCTAATGTTTATTGTATTTATATTGAGAGTAAACTGTTTTTTGTGTGTTTTAGATTGTTTCAGCGACTGGGTTGCTGGCTGCTTTTCTCTACTTATATTTTATTTTTTTATTTTATTTATTTTTTTTGTCAACTTCCCCTAATGCTGCGGCTTGAGCCATTTTTAACTTGAGTGTGTTGACTTACAGTTTACGGTACATTTGGGCCCTGTTTCTATTAAAACTAATGTTTGATTAGGGCAGCCTGTTTGCTAGAAGCCTTTTCTATTTTATTTTATTTTAATTCTTTTATCTTTTGTATTCAGGCTTGGGGTTTTTTGTAACGTTTGGTAGTACCAATTAGAGTGGGATATATTTTGTTTGCTCACTAATGATATTGTGCAGTGTAATATCGTGTGGGGGTTGCTGTGTTTTTTTTTTTAGAATATAATCACGTGTGTAATTGTATCCCTAGTTGGTTCCCCAACATTCTTAACTTTCAAGCTTTTGAAACAAACACCTTACCAAACAACTGACAGTGTTCCCGGTTTTGTTGTAATCCTCAGAATAAAGATTTATGTATTTTTGCTAAAAATTGTGTATCAATTCTGTTTCTTTCGGAGCTCCCCTTTGCTCTAGGGTTAAACCAAGGGGTGGCGTAGTCTGGCATAAGTAGTAAGGGGGCGCCACACAAGCAAAGTTTATATGATTGTATTGTATTTTTTGCACTATAGTGTACACTTTTTAATAAACATATAATAAAATTTAACACCAGTAAGGAACAGAGGTGTCACCATGCATCTGTAAAGCTAAGCTAAGTAAACAGAACTGTAATTCTTTAAAAAACATTTTCTTTTAAGGTTAAACTAGTGCTGGATGTTAATCTACACAGATTTCTCTCCTGAAAACTGTTTATTTGGGTGAGTAAAGCGCTTCCGTTTATTTACAGTTAGCTTAAATTTCCAAATTTCCACCAAGGCTAGCCGCGGTTAGCAGTTCCGGTCAGCCAGGGTGATATTAGCTATCAGTTTGTCCCGCGCAGCTTGTTATAAAACGGTAAACACGCAGACTACAGTTCGGTAATACTCACCTCTGAACAGCAAAAGAGCTAGCAATGCTAATGCTGCTTCAGCAGTGCTAGCTGGGGTTAGCGGGAGGCTACAGGCTGATAATACTCACCTCTGAACAGTGAAAGAGCTAACAATGTAATTCTAGAAAGAGCTAGTAATGCTAATGCTGCTCATTAGCATGGTTAGCGGCTAATGCTAATACTGCTTCAGTCTCTGTGCTGGAGAACTAAACTGAAACTCCTGTATAACTCTGTACTTCAGTGGAGTGACTTTACTGCTCCTTAATACCTGACTGATAGAATTTATACATAAGGAGCACCGGATTATTAAATAAAAAATGAAAGGATTTTAAGTGCAAAAAATATGAAAATACAGTAAGTATGTATGATTAAAATGTGAATAAATTTTTTTTATTTTTTTAACATCATTTCTCCGATTCATTCACATAATTTTACTGTCACATTATTTATATATCTATATATATATATAAATTAAAAGTAAATTAAATAATAATTATTTAAATAATTAAATAAGTAAAATTAGCAGTGCTGGATCAACACCTAAAGAGTTAACTTTAACACTCCTTCTGAGTATATATGGTCCCACTCTACAGAGAGTAAAAATGACACTGATAGCAGTGTTAAATGTTCAGTGTTAATATGACACTGTGCAGTGTACCATTTACTCATGCTAGTGTTGTTCATTAGTGTTATAGCAAAACTTAAAGAGTTAATTTTACAACGCTTGGAGTATTTATGGTTCCGAACAACAAAAAGTAAATATTACAGTATTAAAGTGTTAAACTTAGTATTAATGACATTGAATAGTGAAAATTAAATTAAATAAAGACGGAAACGTATTCTTTATTATTGTTCAGGTTCTTGGTATTTTTATTTAAAATGCATCACATTTAAACACATTCATAGATATGAATCAAGTTGCAGTATAGGGTACAACAGGAGTAATTTCAAACGCTGCGCAAAACTTACCTATTGTGTAGTTTAAGGTGGACCAGACTACAGAAGTTATCTAGCTATCCTACATGCTGGGACTTCAAACGCCAGAATTTAACACAGTGCCATTTAGCTAGGTAGCTAGCGTTAGTTTCCTGAAAGAACTTTTTAATTTTGCCTCAGCTAGCTAGCTACTTAACTTTAGGTTGTTTTTTTGCGATAAGTTGCGCCTTTCACATAATCTAAGGCTAGCTAGCTAACCTAGCCTTTTCTGCTAAGAGGTTCCACATTTAACCCAAGTTAAAGTTAGCTAATCAGCTAGCTTAGCTGTTTCTTTTGAGAAGTCCCTATTTTACATCAGCTAGCTGAGCAAGTTTAGTAGTTTAAGAGAATGTAGGTTAATTCTTCTCCTCAGCTAAAGCTTAGCTTAGCTAGCCAGTTTATTGTAAAAGATTTTTAGTTTCACCTCAGCTAGCATTAGTTAGGTTAGCTAGCTAGCTAACTAACTAAAGGAGCCTGAAAAGGATTCCACAGGATTAATACAAATGCATTTAAACAATATTTAGAATTAAAAACACATTTTATACACAGTAAAACAATACAAAATAGATTTGATGTCACTACTTATTGAAGGTTGTTGTGAAATTTCTATATCCGAGACAGAATAACTCCCCCCCCCCCTCTCCTCCCTCAGTTAATGTGTGCTGAATAATTGAGGGATGATCTCAGGCAGAGTATTGTTCTGCTGGAGGAAGGTTGGTGAGGAAGAGGAGGAGTGGGTGATGGGAGGAAGACTGCATGTCAGAACTTCATCAGTGATTCTGCAGGGCTGGATGGGGAGGCTGGTTCTCACGCCTGGAGCCGAGCTTCACTTCAGCGGAGCGACAGAGCCCCCAGAGTCCCGTACGGCGTGAAGAGCAGCCGCCAGCCCGGCACACAGCCCGGCACACAGCCCGGCACACTGCCCGGCACACTGCCTGGCACAACAGCATCTAAACAGCCGGGATCGGACGCTTTACGCACAGCGTGAAAACCCGCACTCAACTCAGCACAGTGAACCCTGAGGACATGGAGCTCTCACTGATGGCAGCACAGGTACTAAACCTCATATCTCCACACACTTTACAGCTTCAGCTTTCATACTGTTTTATTCTGTAGTACAGTATCACAAAATACAGCTCTGTAAAAAAATAAGACTACACTTAAAACAATTAAAAATGATGAGTTTCTTTGATTTTACCAAATTTAAAAACCTCTGGAATATAATCAAGAGGAAGATGGATGATCACAAACCATCAAACCACCAAACTGAACTGCTTGAATTTTTGCACCAGGAGTAAAGCAGCATAAAGTTATCCAAAAGCAGTGTGTAAGACTGGTGGAGGAGAACATGATGCCAAGATGCATGAAAAAAACTGTGAATAAAAGCAAAACAGGGTTATTCCACCAAATATTGATTTATTTTATGAATATGAACTTGTTTTCTTTGCATTATTTGAGGTCTGAAAGCTCTGCATTTTTTATTAGTTATTTCAGTCATTTCTCATTTTCTGTAAATAAATGCTCTAAATGAGAATATTTTTATTTGTAATTTGGGAGAAATATTGTCTGTAGTTTATAGAATAAAACAAGAATGTTCATTTTACTCAAACATAAACCTATAAATAGCAAAATCAGAGAAACTGATTCAGAAACTGATGTAGTCTCTTTTTTTTGCAGAGTTGTATAATAAATTGTAAATTGTGTATGGTGGTAATATGTATCATAAAGCCAGGTTCTAACTTTGCTTTCCTGTATCATGCAATTGTGACAACGTTGGCTAGTGGTTGCTATGGTATTCCAGATTGTTGCTATGCTGTTTATGAGGCTTGGCTATTGAGCGCTGGCCAGTGGTTGCTATGGTATCCCAGGTGGTTTCTATGGTGTTTATGATGCTTACTTATTGAACGTTGGCTAGTGGTTGCTATGGTATCCCAGGTGGTTGCTATGGTGTTTATGATGCTTAGTTATATTCTTCAACAATCTAATACATTGCACAGGGTTTTTTACCCGTAGGTGGAAGATTGTACCTTGCTTTATTCTTAAACAAAGTAACATGATTATAACAGAAGCCAATAACCCAAGCAAACCCATCCCAACACAACCCAAACTAATCCAACCAACTCAACACCACCCAACCTAATCAAACCAAACCCCCAACCCAATCAAACCAATCTGAACCAAACCCAACCCAACCAAACCCAATCAAACCCAACCCAGAAAAAAACTAACAAATACAATACAATACAATCCAAGACAAGCAAACCTACCCCAACCAAACCCAATCCAACCCCGCCCACCCCAACCAAAGCCAACCTAATCAAACCAAATCCAACTCAACCCAAGCAGATCAAACACATGAAATATACAGTTCAATTCAAACCAATGAAGCTCAACCCAACACAATGAAACCAAACCCCACCCAACCTAACCCAACCCAACCCAATCCAAACCAAACCCAACCCAACCCAACCCAACCCAACCCAAGCAGATCAAACACATGAAATATACAGTTCAATTCAAACCAATGAAGCTCAACCCAACACAATGAAATCAAACCGCACCCAACCTAACCCAACCCAATTCAAACCAAACCCAACAAACCAAACCCAGTCAAACCTAAGCCAAGCCAAGAAAATCAAACAAATACTACCTAATACAGTCTAACCTTATCAAACAGACTTCATCACCCTCCCTTCTACCAATCACGAGTGAGTAGTGTACATCCTCGAGGTCAACCTGATCTAAGTTCTAAGGTTGACTTAAGGACTCAACTTGTTTAATTATACTGATCTAATCTTAAAAAGTTTCTGCCTAAATTTCTGTCTGAAGTTGAGATGCATAGACAACCTGTGAAGCTCAAAGATATATTACATTTATCTCACACTTATCTCAGATAGTTTCACAAAATATTGTTTTTCATACCAACTGTGAGAAGAAGCCTTTGAAGCAGTAAGTAATATGAATTTTTACCCTTGATTACATATGAATCACTTAAAAGAATTAACCAGAGATTATAAAGTAAAACTAGATAACATATTGATAATACTATATACAATATATTGATTATGATAAAATACTGACTATTTATATAATCAGCTCTAGAAAAAAATAAGAGACCTCTGGAATATAATCAAGAGGAAGATGGATGATCACAAACCATCAAACCACCAAACTGAACTGCTTGAATTTTTGCACAAGGAGTAAAGCAGCATAAAGTTATCCAAAAGCAGTGTGTAAGACTGGTGGAGGAGGAGAACATGATGCAAAGATGCATGAAAACTGTGATTAAAAACCAACCAGGGTTATTACACCAAATATTGATTATTTCTGAACTCTTTAAACTTATTTGAGGTCTGAAAGCTCTGCATCTTTTTTTATTATTTTTTTCTGTAAATAAATGCTCTAAATGAGAATATTTTTATTTGGTATTTGGGAGAAATGTTGTCTGTAGTTTATAGAATAAAACAATAATGTTCATTTTACTCAAAACCTATAAATAGTAAAATCAGAGAAACTGATTCAGAAACTGAAGTTTAAAATAAACTATAGGTGTGAAAACAACCAAATACGACCCTGACTTCTGAGATTCACCAGCAGTGGGTAAAGCATAAGTGGCGCTCGGCGCTGGCACTGTGGGAGTTCAGTGCCCGCTGTGATGCCCTCGGGCACTGTGTCCACTTCCAGCTAAATCACATGATGAATGCACGGATGACTGCTGTGGCTTCTCTACTTCTCCAAGCTCAGCAAAGAAAATGGGTCAACCAAAAATGTGCTTCATGTGGTAAAAAGCAGCGTGACTTCTCTGATTAAATTCAAATAAAGGCTTTGATTAAAATGAAGGAAAGTAAATAAAAGTTGCAGATGAACAGAAACAGCGGGTTTCATCAGTTCAGATCTCGGAAGAACTTCTGTTTTAATCTCTTAAAAATACAGAGTCAAACGGCCTTAAAAAATGAATTTTTAGTGATGAAACCGGTTTTGAACTCTTCAAATAGTGCCGGGTGAAGTGAATAATTCATGGATTTTTTGGAAATGCATGAATATTACATAAAACTGATTCTGAAAACTGACTGAAATATTAAATTTCAAACGAAATTATGCAAAATCTGACCTTAAAATCACATTGACCCATGCATGAAGCTGAATCTGAGTCTGTTAATGCTGAGAATCCGTTGATACCAATTCGATCTTTGTGTTTGTATACTCCATCAGCAGCCGGAGTCTGAGAGAGAGACAAAGAGAGAGTACAGTAGGTCATGCTGTTTCTCCATCAGCATCAGCAGCTGGAGTCCGAGACAGAGAGAGAAAGAGAGAGTACAGTAGATCATGCTGCCGTTTCTCCATCAGCAGCCAGAGTCTGAGAGAGAGAGAGAGTACAGTAGGTCATGCTGTTTCTCCATCAGCATCAGCAGCTGGAGTCCAAGACAGAGAGAGAGAGAGAGAGAGAGAGAAAGAGAGAGTACAGTAGATCATGCTGCCGTTTCTCCATCAGCAGCCGGAGTCTGAGAGAGAGAGAGAGAGAGAGAGAGAGAGAGAGAGTACAGTAGATCATGCTGCCGTTTCTCCATCAGCAGCCAGAGTCTGAGGGAGAGAGTACAGTAGGTCATTTCGCTTTATGAAATACTTCAAATAAACTTAGAGAACAATCTGTAACTTCTCCATCAGCAGCCGGAGTCTGAGAGAGAGAGTACAATAGGTCATGCAAAATATTAGCTAATATTTACATGAATAAAACAATAAACCAGATTCTACTTACTCCTGTTACTCACGCTCACTCCTGTTACTGGTACTCATTTCTGTTACTGAAGAGAGAGTACAGTGAGTCATGCTGCTGCTTCTCCATCAGCAGCCGGAGTCTGAGAGAGAGAGAGAGAGAGAGAGAGAGAGAGAGAAAGAGAGTACAGTAGGTCATGCAATATATTAACTAATATTTACATTAATAAATCAATAAACCAGGGGACTCTACTCACTCCTGTTACTAGAACTCACTCCTGTTAATGAAGAGAGGGTACAGTATGTCATGCTGTTTCTCCATCAGCAGCCAGAGTCTGAGAGAGAGAGAGAGAGAGAGAGAGAGAGTACAGTAGATCATGCTGCTTCTCCATCAGCAGCCGGAGTCTGAGAGAGAGAGAGAGAAAGAGAGAGAGAGAGAGAGAGAGAGTACAGTAGGTCATGCTGCTTCTTGAAATACTTCAAAGAAATGTGGAGAACAATCTGTAATTTCTTTAAAACAATCAAAATAATAATAGAAATGCTTAAAAAATTCAGAGTTTTTTAATACTACTCCAGTTCGAAGTTCTATTGTCTGATACTTTATACCACCTGAGTTGTTGTGATTGAGGAGCGTGAGGATAAGCAGCTGGTAACGGCTATTTAATCAGACCTCTTTCTTTGGGCTCTTTATTATAAAGTGACAGGGTGTTAATTAGAAATCTGAAGTAGGGTACTGGCTCACATCTGTTTCTCACAACAGCTATAATTATATAATTATACTGGCAAGAAGGAGGAGGAACAGACACCATTCTGATATTAAATACACCACCTGCTCTAAAATATACAGATTTCATATTTACATATGCTCATAAAACAACTCATTCTACAACTGTAGATATAGAAAACACCAAAAAAATACACATTTATTGAGTTTTTTCAACTTGTTTATTGATACATTAAATAAAAAGTGCAATATATTGACTATACTTCCAAAATTATTCGCTCCCCAATTCAAATCATTTAATGGGTCGCTTTTAGGAGTTTTTACCATTGATGAATAGCACACCTCTGCTGTTTAGAGATCCAGAAATTTTAACAGTTTGTCCAACAAACACGCTTCAGACTGGGAGATACGGGGCATAATTTACCCTGATAAATCACTTTTTACACCGTTATCCAGCTCAAAGTAGCTCCACACCTCCGAGAGGGGAGCCCTAACATTTAAAACGAGGCATTATTAGCATAAACTCCGCATAGCCTGCCTCCTGGCGCCGGCTGCTACGCTATACGGAGTCTATGTATATATATGTCTATGTTATTATCAGTACAGTGATGGCAGCGCTCGGAGCTGAAGCTAGCATTATGGGATCTAAACAGTGGTTTTTAATAAGCTTCTTGTGCACTTTTTAATTTATTAATGCCTCGTTTTAAAGGTAGGACCCATTGGCAGGTAGCTGGTTTTGCAGCAGGACAAATACCCCAAACATACTTTAAAAAGCACCCAGAGATGGATGGAAACAACATTCTAGAGAGTTATGAATTACACATGGTTTATTTACACATGTTTATTTCCTCTGTGTGTATTGGAACAACACAACAAATAGAGAAAAAATCTCCATCAGCAAAAATATAATCAGCAGCCCCAATAAAGTTCCAAAGAAATTCAAGCTGTCCTGCAGGTTCAGAGTGCATCAGAGTCAGTATAGGGCTGGTATTGCATCTTAGATCATGGGTCTTGCAGCATGACAATGACCCCAAACATACTTCAAAAAGCACCTAGATATGGATGGGGGGATCTTAAAACTGATTTGAGGAGAAGAAACCCTTCACAAATGAGAGATCTGGAGATGATTATACGACAATTTCGGACATGACTAACCAGCTAGTTAACCAACAATACTATTACTGATAATGTGGTATTGTTTAAGCTGTTGGTTACATTGACAGTTAGTTCTTAAACTCTGTACGAATTTCTTTGCAGTTTTATTCTGTAAGTCTGTATAATATTTGCGTAAAATGACTCAAGCTGGCTGTATCCTGGCTTGACTCTTCCACCCTCAGCTGCAGTAAGGGATTATACTGTAGGTAAAGGTGGTGTAGAGCTGGCAGGAAGAAGCCCAGTCATCTCTATTAAAGCTGCTCTGAACCCAGCAGGAGGTCCTGATCCGCGGTGGTCCTGCTGGGTGAGAATGGAGACCGGGCTCCAGAGGGATATCAGGACGGGTAAAATCCGCCCCAGCATTCCGGATTATTCATCCAGGCCAGTAGAAGCAGGAATCAGCATTTTATTACAAGATATTCTGTCATTTTTAGAGTTTATTCTTTAGTTCAATTGGTCAGCAATAGGTGGTCCACAATCATGAAACATCTGGCCTGTGAAAAAGAATAAAATAAAATGTTTCTCTGGTGAGCTTTTGTTTATAACCCTTCCCCGTCTCTCTCTCTGTCGAGTTTCCACTTGTTCTCGTTTTTTTTCTCTCCTTAATATCTCCTTATATGGGTGTTTTTTTTCCGGCCGTGTCCCAATTCACTAGCCTGGGCAGCTGTAGTATTGTATTGGACCGTGACCCTGATGACACGGGTTCAATGGATTTGATCCCACGTTTTCATTTTTTCTTGGGTTTACTACCTTCTTTGAGATCAACTGTTTTGCAATTGGGTTCAACAACCCTCTGGGCTGGAGAGCTACTAGTTTGTAGCAGCACTCTATCCCATTACACTTCTTCATTTTCCAAAACAGAATTTTCCTATTATTTTGTGGCCACCATGTAATGGCTTGGAAAATATCTCGCCCGAACATACCCAGCTGGTATACAACCAACCTTTAACGTTGAAATGTGTTTGAAATATGACTAAAATAATGTATGTTGTTGTTTCAGCATTGAAACAACATTGAATCAACATTTAATGTTCAGTGGTTGTGCTAACGTTTAAATTTTAATGTTGAATCAACATAATGTCCTCAACCTTCTGCCTTTTGAATCAGCTTTTTACATTTCATCATAATATAATTTCGAATGAAAAACTGTTTTACTTCTATTTGCAGTAACTGCTTTTTAATTTAACATCATGTTCATGTTCTATTAGTTTTACTATTAGTTTAGTGTGTTTGAGATCAGATGTTCAGTAATCAGATTGGTACTCAGCTTTACTACAGTGATGTAAGTTTATCGTTAACACTTTGTTAACCATATGATTTTCTAATTTTAGTGAGCTTTGGTTTATTAAAGGTTAAACATAAGACGTTGAATCAACGTTGCTATATCAACGTTGATTCACTTTTCAAAATTAACAGTTGATTCAACATTGATTCAACCATAACATCTACACTGATCAACGTTGATTCAACGTTTATTCAACATTGACATGCCAGCTGAGTAATTGCCGATCCCTGCTTTAGTCCATAGACCACTAAAATTAGGTCGTCATTTTAAAGTTGATTCCATGTTATTTATGGTTATTTAAGGTGATAAAAAGCATGATCTGGACCAAAGAACCAATATTTCGTGCAACCCAAAAGAGATGGTCTTGGTTCTGATCAGTTTAATCCTGGTCCTGTTGGTTTAGCAGGGGACATGAGACTTGTTAATTGCATTATGTCATAATGTGAATTTGTGCACTGTAATTTAAGAAATGTTTTTATTTCGCTTGTAAAGTTTATATATTAGAGATATAATGATAGTAATGAAATGATGTACTGCTGTAAATGTAATGTAATGTACTGCTTGTGCTGTTCTATTTTAGTATGTAGTTGAGTTGTAGAGTATTAGAGTGCAGATCTGGAACACAGTGTTTTAGGTGAGATTAGTCCATTCAGGAGACCAGATGCAGAAAACACTGAACATCTGCTGCTGCAGCAGGGATTAACAGAGAGAGAGAGAGAGAGAGAGAGAGAGAGAGAGAGAGAGAGAGAGAGAGAGAGAGAGAGAGAGAGAGAGAGAACATTATATACACAAATATAAGAGATATAATTATAGAGAGGAAGAGACATAAATAAAGAGAATGGGAAAGAGCAAGTGTATGAGAGAAAGAAAAAGAGAGAGAATGAGAGATCAACAGAAAAAAACATGCAGTGATAGAGAGAGGGAGAGAGAAAGGTAGAAATAGAGAGTGATGGAGTAATATATAGAGAGAGATTAAAAAGAAAGAGAGATAATGATAGAGAGTGAGAAAGAGAAGGAAGAGAGAGAAAGATAATGATAATGTGAGAAAGAGAGAAAGACAAAGAGATCAAAAGAGAGAAAGAGTAATAGAGAGAGTGATAGACAGAAAAGAAAGAGAGATATAATGATAAATAGTAAGAGAGAGAGATAAAGTCAAATATATCAAGAGCGACAAAAAGAGAGTGAAAGATAGAGAGAGAGAGAGCGATAGAGGGAGAGTAATATAGAGAGGATTATATATAGAGAGAGATAGAGAGAAAGAGATAATGATAGATAGTAAGAGATAGAGAAACAGAAAAAGAGATCAAGAAAGAAAAAAGAGATCAAGAGAGCAAGTGATAGAGAGATACACAGAGTGACAGTGTGAGAGAGATTGATAGATATATAGATAGAGAATCAGAAAGATATATAGCATTATGCATACTTCACCAGTAGTTACACTCTTATTACATGATTGTTAATGTGTAACTACACAGTTATTACATACACTTATTATAGTGTAAAACAGTATATTAAGATATTTAAGAGAATGTGTGAGAGAGAGATAAATGCAAATATGAGAGAGAAAATGATAGAGAGTGAGAGAGACATAAAGAACGAGAGATCAAGAAAGAGAAAGAAACACAGTCAGAGAGAAAGAGAGAGAGAGAGAGAGAATGATAGAGAAAAAAAGATATAGAGAATGAAAGAGAGAGAAATATATATATATATAGACAGATAGAGAGAGAGAGAGAGAGAGAGAAAGAAAGAAAGAGAATGACAGATCATTATTGAGAGTGAGAGAGGGAAGAATATTAGTGTGAAAAGAAATGAAAGATAGATCAAGAGAGAGAAAGCCAGAGTTATAGAGAGAGTGAGAGAGAGAAATAAATAAAGAGAGATCCAGAGAGAAAGATAGAGAGTGATAGAGAGAGTAATATATAGAGATAGATAGATAGATAGATAGATAGATAGATAGATAGATAGATAGATAGATAGATAGATAGATAGATAGATAAAGAAATACATGAAATACATGAAAGCAACATCAGCACTAAAGTGATGCACTGCAGCTTATTTACCAGTTTTTTTTGTGTTTATTTTTATATATTCTTGTGTAATATAGTATATTTTAATGTCTCTTGTTCTGGGCCACAATAGATTAGATAAAAAATAAAGAAGTAGAGTACAAGCGACTAAAGCCAGAGCCGGTGACATTATACCGCTCCCCTGTGCCTCAGTATGAGTGTATATCTGAAATATTCATAATCATAAGCCTATTTTACACCAGCCGTGGTTATCGTGCAGCGTCACGCCGCGCATGATACTCTCCCACGTTACCAAACACGCTCTTTAACACCGGATACATGCAGCACACCAGGGGACGGTGAGACCTTATAAATACTGTATAAAAATTACCACTGATGTTTCTGTTCACACTAAATTAAACAGCTTGCGTTAAAAATGCTCTGTGTTTTTAACGAAGTAGCCAATCGCTTCTGCCCTCTGTGTTCCTGCCTTTTGTTCCCAGCCATGTGCTCTGTTTTGTTTGTAACCCCGCCCCCTTGTTTCCTGGTCCAGGTGTTCCTTATCCTCCTCTGTTTCAGTGTTTCTCGTAAAGTCTTTTGTGTGGGTCAGGTTTGTGTTTGCTTCTGGTATTAATGTTTTCTTAGTTTTTTTATTAGATTTTTGTTCTTGTCTTAGTGTTTCTTGCATTTCCACTGTTTGTTTTCTGTTTTGCTTTTGTTTAACTTATTTTATTATAGTAAATTTAATTTATCTGCATTTAGGTCCATCCTCTCTTCCCTTCTGTGACAGATATTTAATGACAAATCTTATGTACTTCTATAATAAACTATTTGTAAATTTGATTTTCTACCAAAATATCACCTTTTTAATGTTAGTCTAATGCATATGAGGGATTCTGATTACTTTGACGGATCATATTAGGTTATTAGAGACGCACTACATGATTTTAGCCCAGTTGTCAGTCACAAACAAACTGTAAACCCGGATAAGTAAAATTTACTCTAAAATTTTAAGGAAACCGGTTGCCTTAAAAAGTTAAGTAATGGGTAAAGAAAACGTAAATTGGCGTAAGTTAAAAACATTGAGTTATTGCAACTAAAGGGGAAGTTTACTTAACTTTTTTAAGGCAACCCGTTTGCTCACATTTTTTAAGTAATTGGGAATAAACTTGAGTTAGCATAAATTAAAACATCAAGTTATTACAACTAAAATGGAAGTTGATTTCACTTTTTGTAAATAAATGTTCTTTTTTTCTTACTTTTCTTTTTGATTCCATTTTATTTAAATATTTATTTTATAGATATTCACACTGTAACCCTGGAAAAGATTAATTTTAAGAAACAAACAGTTAATCATAAAAAAGGTGAAAAAACTAAAATTGGCAAATTGGATGAAAGTGCATTTCTTGTACACTGCACTACATTAACAACAATTAATTAATGAGTTTTTACATCCAGTTTTCTTTTTTTTTTTAGTTTAGCTTCAAACGGTTTGAAACTTAAATAAATAAATGTTACACTGACCCAAGTTCTTGTGTGATGACTCAAAAAGTCGTGTATTGTGAACCTGGCATTATATAATATAAGATGACCACTGGACATTGGGTCACTACTCTGACCCCGCCTTCTTAATATGGCCCCGCCTACAATCAAATACGCTTAGAGAGAAATATTCCTGTAAACGCTTTAGTTCTGCTTAATGCATTACAAATACACACTCATATACACACACACATATTCAAAAACACACACACTCAAACTCGAGCATATGAGTGAGCAGATGGGTCCAAACTTAACGAGAGAGCGAAGGATGAAGGAGAGTTTATCAGAGTGGAGAGGAGGAGGAAAGGTTTACTGGGAGAACAGGGAGGACTGGAGAGAACTGGGAGGACTGGGGAAACTGGGAGGACTTGGGGGAACTGGAGAGAACAGGGAGGACTTGGGGGAACTGGGAGGACTTGGGGGAACAGGGAGGTCTTGGGGGAACTGGGAGGACTTGGGGGAACTGGGAGGACTGGAGAGAACTGGGAGGCCTTGGGGGAACAGGGAGGACTGGAGAGAACTGGGAGGACTGGAGAGAACTGGGAGGACTGGGGAAACTGGGAGGACTTGGGGGAACTGGAGAGAACAGGGAGGACTTGGGGGAACTGGGAGGACTTGGGGGAACAGGGAGGACTTAGGGGAACTGGGAGGACTGGAGAGAACTGGGAGGACTTGGGGGAACAGGGAGGACTTGGGGGAACTGGGAGGACTTGGGGGAACTGGGAGGACTTGGGGGAACTGGGAGGACTTGGGGGAACAGGGAGGACTTGGGGGAACTGGGAGGACTGGAGAGAACTGGAAGGACTTGGGGGAACTGGGAGGACTTGGGGAACTGGAAGGACATGGGGGAACTGGTAGGACTTGGGGGGACAGGGAGGACTTGGGGGAACTGGGAGGACTGGAGAGAACTGGAAGGACTTGGGGGAACTGGGAGGACTTGGGGAACTGGAAGGACATGGGGGAACTGGTAGGACTTGGGGAACTGGGAGGACTGGAGAGAACTGGAAGGACTTGGGGGAACTGGGAGGACTGGAGAGAACTGGGAGGACTGGAGAGAACTGGAAGGACTTGGGGGAACTGGGAGAACTGGGGAGGTTCTTCCCAGTGAAGCTGGATTTACATAAAACCAGGAAAAGCCAGCAGATCATCAGAGACTGGAGATAATCTGCTGGGAATCCTCCACCCAGATCCAGATTACAGTTTACACACACACACACTCACACAAACACACACACACACACACACACACACACACACACACACACACACACGCACACACTCTCTGTTCCAATCAGTGTGTAGCGTGGTCGGTGATGTTAAAGGCAGACTGGGGTAAATCCAGCATCACTGCTCTCAACTCCTCACCAGACCTGCAGCCTGAGGTACCGCTCTCTCTCTCTCTCTCTATCATTCTCTCTCCATCACTCTTTCACTCTATCTCTCTCTCTCTGCCCTTCTCTCTCTATCACTCTCTATCGTTCTCTGTCGCTCTCTCTCTTTCTTGATCTCTCTCTATCTCTTTCTCTCTCTCATCACTCTCTTGCGTGCTCTCTTTCTATCACTCTATCTCAGTGTGTACCTCTTTCTTTATTTTTCTCTGTATCGCTCTCTATCTCTTTATCTTTATTTTCTGTTTCACCTTTTCTTCATCTTTCTCTCTCCCTCACTCTCTCTTTCTTAATCTTTTTTCTCTCTCTTTCTTCATCTTTCTCTCTCTTCTTCACTCTCTCCCTCTCTCTCTGTAGGTATTTTAGCCTCTCTCGATATCTTTCTCTCTCAATCGATCTCTCTCTCTCTCTCTTGATCTCTCTTTCTCTAATGATCATTCTATATATATATATATATATATATATATATATAGTTATCTCTGCCACTCTACTTTATCTCTTTCTCTATTGTTATCTATCTCTATAGTTATCTATTTTTATATCTATTTTTCTTTATCTCTATTTAGTTATCACTCTATCACCCTCTCTATATATAGTTATCTCTGTCTCTCTTTTTATAGTTATCACTATATCACTCACTCTCTCTCTCTCTCTGTATGTGATACTAATTTCTGTAACCCATCGTCTATCTGTTCAAGTCCCGATCTGGGTGGAGTTTCAGTTCTTTTGTGTTGTGTACACGTGCAGTATTGTAGTCCTGGATGCATTTCTCCAGGTGGACGGTTGTTTCCAGTTGAGAGTATGCTGTCTGTGATTGGCTGCTCCGTCTTGCTGCTTGTTATTTTTTACTCCTATTTCATATCAGCTCGTTTTCATTCCAGCTTCTCATCGTTAAATAAAACCCCTATCCAGATAAATCTCTCCATCCAGATAGAGTGAATCTGATTGTGATTGGATGTAGAGAAGTATAAACATATACCATTCCCACTCCCTATTGGTTTATACTGTGATCCATCACACCTGCACACGTCCCCCCACAAGCCTAGCATAGCCTAGTATGAAGACAATCCGTGCAGAGACTCAAGAGAAGCTTCTTTAATATATATTTACATTGTTTTGTATGCAAAATACATTAATTTACAATGGGGCATATATGCAGGCTTTTAGAAAAATGTGTTTTGGGGAGTTGGAGTAGTGCACTATAGGACTTTGTGGGCGTGGCCTAAGCTTTTGTTCTTAATAACAAAATATAAATAATAATAATGAATTAAAATAAGTTTAAAAAGTAATAATACAAGACTATTAAAAATAAAATAAATAAATAAAGCTAATATCACTCAGGGTTCCTCAGTGTAGCTCTGCCGGGTGGCATTAGTCACGAACCGCGGCTAGCGCTAGCAGAAATATGCTAATGCTAATGCTGCTGCACCCAGCCTTCAAATGGAAATTGAAGAGCTTTTTTACTCACCCAAATAAACAGTTTTCAGGAGAGAAATCTGTGTAGATTAACATCCAGCACTCGTTTAACTTTAAAAGAAAATGTTTTTTTTTAAGAATTACAGTTTTGTTTACTTAACTTAACTTAGCTTTACATGTTAAACGTTGGATGAGGAAAAAATTCAATAAAATAAAGAAATAAATAAAAAGAAAATAAATTAATAAATAAAATAAAAATAAAAGTTACAAATAAATAAGATTGGGTAGAACAGGTACTGAGAGAAGAACTAAAATAAGAAATAAAAGTTAAGAATAAATAATTAAATAAGATTAAGTAAAACAGGCACAGCCTGTCTGAGGTTAGTTCGATATTAAAATTTAAAATAGAGAGACAGACTCTGTGGGCGTGGCCTAAGCTTTTGTTCTTAATGGATTTATTTTTTCTTTTTACATTACCTTTACTTTTATACTTTAAGCAGTTTCAAAACCAGTACTTTTGTATAAAAAAGCTTGAGTTGATTTTCCAACTTCTACAGAAGTATTTTATTAATCTCTAGTATCTAAACTCTATTCTACCTACAGAGTAATAAATGTAGATACTTTTCACAGCTTTGATTATAGTCATGTCAAAACCTCGTAACTCAGAGATATTCTAGTTCAGAGTTAGGTATTTTGTGATAAAGGTAAAGAATGTTTTTGCCGCTGTGCTCCAGTTATGATATGCATATTTTATTTGAGCGGGAAAGCTTTTTCCTGTTGTGATGGGTGTAAGTGTATGTGAAATTGTTGAAGCATTTACAAAATGAAGACGCGTTTAAAACTTTTCTCTTGTGTCTGATGTTCAGCACTGTGTGAAAGATCGGAGACATTTGGGTTCTGTTTAATTCGCCGGGGGGTAAAACTAAAAAATCCACTGGGCCTTCTGTTCTGTAGTTTTATATTAAACCAGATACAGCTCTGAAAAAATGAAGAGATCACGTGTCAGGCCTGAGCAACCGCGCGCCCCCCTCCCCGGCACTCTCTGAGAGCACTATGCCCATATAAGGACATCCGCTCCTTCTGAGCACACAGCCCTGATCACAGACTGGCTTCAGCTGCGGAGAGCAGCTTAAAAGCACGCTGCTCTCCTCCACTCTTCGCCGAGTATTGGTCACTATCATGGTCTGTGTTTCCCTGCGGTTCCAGCCTGTTAGCTGTCTGTACAAAGCGTTGCCTAAGTATTTTCTGTTATATTTTCTTATTTTGTTTATTTGCTCAGTTTTATTTTTTCTCAGTCTAGCCGTTTTCCCTAAGCTCTGCTTAGTAGTTTTTTGTTCTCGTTTGTTAGCCTAGTTGTCCCGTTTTCCCCGCTGTACCGCGCTACGCGCTGGTCTTATTGTTTTGGCCACTTCCTGGTTTTATTGTTTTGGCTGTTTTTTTCGTTTTTCCCGTTTTTTCAGCATTTTCTTTACTTTGCCCAGTCCAATCTTATTTGTCAGTTTCTGAGTTTGTTTCTAGTTTTCCCGTATAGTTATTGTTGCATATTCCTTGTTTTCATTTGTTTTCCATTTTTGAGTTTTATAATTTTTTCCTGTGTTTCTGAATAAACACAACTGCTTCGTATCCCATCCCAGCAGTGTCTCCCTTTTCTTTCTCTGCCTGATCTCAGTCAGGTATGACATCACTTCAGTTTCTGAATCAGTTTCTCTGATTTTGCTATTTATAGGTTTATGTTTGAGTAAAATGAACATTGTTGTTTTATTCTATAAACTACAGACAACATTTCTCCCAAATTACAAATAAAAATTTTAGTAATTTAGAGCACTTATTCACTGAAAATGAGATTTTTTTTTCAGACCTCAAATAATGCAAAGAAATCAGTATTTGGTGGAATAACCCTGGGTGGTTTTTATCAGTTTTTTTATGCATCTCGGCATCATGTTCTCCTCCACCAGTCTTACACACTGCTTTTGGATAACTTTATGCTGCTTTACTCCTGGTGCAAAAATTCAAGCAGTTCAGTTTGGTGGTTTGATGGTTTGTGATCATCAATCTTCCTCTTGATTATATTCCAGAGGTTTTTAATTTGGTAAAATCATAGAAACTCATCATTTTAAGTGTTTTAAATGTATATTTTCTAAAATCAGGAATAAATTGTGTTTATTAATTTAGGATTGCAGGATTACTGTCAGCTATAATGAACGACAATTCATTTAGCTAACTATTTAGCTAGAAGCCGGATGTAGTAGATAGCTAGAATTTAGTATAATATTTTATATTTGTAGTTAAAAGCAGTTTCTTAACCCTGATCCCTGCCCTAAAATTGTGTGTTTTCCACCAGATCCAACTGATCAGCTAATAAACAATCATTTATTAAGTTTACCTGTTAAAATCTCTTAACCCCCTATTGAGCATAAATCAATAATGATATACTGTCTATACTGTAGAAGTGTATTAGACACATCATACCACCCCTTACTTTATTAAGTGACTTTAAAGCAGATAAAACAGTGGGAATATGCAGTAGAGTGTACAAGAACAGTGTTGAGAAACACAGCTGTAACCTGACTTTATTTCTAGTTCACAGTAAGACCACAATTCCTGAGTAAATTCCAGGCGAATCCAAATTTTTTTTTGTTTTTTTTTTTGACGTCTAACATTTATATTTTAACTTCTGCCAAAAATCTCTATGAAACGTAAAGTTAAATTATTTTTTTCTAAAAAGGACACCATAGTAAGAAGTGCTTTCAGTAGAAAAAATTAAAAGTGCAGATAATAACTGATCAGTTTTTGTCATAAATGTATATAATTCAGACATTTAGACATGGGATTTGGCTCATATTAGTAAAAGTGCCCCCCTCCAATATAGAACCCAATCCTACGCCCTTGATAAAAAGGAAGGTATTTTTTGGCAACCAGACGCCTATAGCAGTACCACTTCTGTCCACTAGAGCCGGCAGGTTGAAGAGCAGTGGTCTAAAACTGGTCTCCGGTTATTGTTTCGGCTTCATTCGCCTGAAGGTTTCTGTATTTGTTGAAACAGAAAGAGAGGAAACGAGTGAGTGAGCAGATTCAGGTTTAACCGCACTCAGAGCTGGACTGGATGAATTATGGAGGGCTGATTGTTTTATAACTCTTTAGCTGTTTAGAACTGAATAAGAGTTTTAGAGGCTCCTGGATGCTGGATGTGGTTTGTAGAGGTTTGTAAGTCTTTATTTAGGCATGGAAAACCTCTCTTTCTTTCTGTTTTATTAATATTATGGGATTTTGTTTGAGTTTTGCTTGGTTTCTGATGGATGTTATGTGATGTAAAGAGTCATGGCTCTACAGTAATGAAGCTAAAATTACTTTAAATTTATTGTGAATCTTGTTGGTATGAAAAAAAAAAGGTTAAGATTATTTTACAAGATTCTGCATTGTACATTTAATACAAAAGTCATCCAAACTATGAAGAAAAACATATTTTGGTTTGTTTAACACAAATATGTTTTTCTTCATAGTTTGGATGACTTTTGTATTAAATCAAATTTTGTATTAAAACAATGCAGAACCTTTTAAAACAATGAACATTTATTATAATAGATTTTAACCTTATTTAATCATTATTTCTTGTAGATTTAATAGAATAGGAAGAAGTCATCCAAACTATGAGGAAAAACATATTTGTGTTAAACAAAACAGATTACTAGATTTAAACAGTTTTTAGATTAGATTTGAACATCTCTGCTGGATTTTCTCAGTCAGTTTTATGAGGTAGAGTCACCTGGAATTCAGGCTTTCAGTTAACAGCTGTGCTGAACTCATCAAGAGTTAATTACTTGAATTTCTTGTCTCTTAATAAAGTGTTTGAGAGCATCAGTTAAAGTAAAGTAGTGAAGAGGTAGAGTTACAGGTATACAGTGAATAGTGAATATTTATAGAGTAATGTTCTAATCCAGATTATGAGAAGAAACAACGACTCAACTAAATAAAGAAAAATAATGACTTTAAGAAACATTTAAAGGGCAGTTGGTGCAAAAAAGAGCATTAAAATGCTATGATGATGAAACTGGCACTCATCCGAAAAGGTTAATCAGAATTACCAGTCTCAGAAAGCACAAGAATTCATGCATTTTTACACAGTTAATGTTGCAATCTGTTCCCTTATCCTTTATATTTGTTCACGCTTATCAGTTTACTTCATTTTAAAAGACTTCATTTTAAGATGGCAGTGCTGGAGAACTACCTGAAGCTACTCTGTATATAAACAGTGTTTTAAATAGACTACCTGTGCACTTTCTGAAAGCTGGCTCCAGGGCTATGCAGCCTCCGGCCACCAGAGGGGGCAACAGGCGGTTTATAAAGGCAATCAACACCTGTGGCCTGGCTTTAAAAGAGGAAGAAACATAGCCCAGCTCTTGATACCTGTCTGTCTGTCTGTCTGTCTATGGACAGCAAGTGGTTGTATTTATGATTTATGTCTTAACTTCTTGAATTCTTGAGTTTCTTTTAACCTAATTTCTGGTTGTCTTTCTATGAAAAAAAAAAGAAACAAGCAAACAAAAGGTTTAGTATATCTCTGGAAGAAAGGCTGTGCATTCTTCTTATCTCTTTATTTCTTTTTTGGAAAAGCAATTTTGTTTTCTTGGGAAAGCCAGCCTTTCCCTAGCATCTTTTGTTCTTTGTTTTAGGTTTGTTACCGCCCACTCCTGCCAAAAAATGCTTGTTTTAGTCCTGTTACCACCTGCTCCCACAAAAAATCACTTGTTTTAGTCCTGTTACCACCTGTTCATGCCAAAAATGAATGATTTAGTCCCATTACTGCTCTCTCCCACTTTTATTTTTACTTATGTATTTATCGAAACAGCAATATAGCACTGGATAACGCTGTCCATTTTTTTCTCACCATTATTACCATATTAGGTTTGGGCTTTTTTTTTGTTTTCCATCTACGTTCGGGACCCACCCCTTTCCAGTTGAACCCAGCAAGTTATAAGCTAGAGGACTGCCCGGGACTGCTTTTTAAAATCCAACCTGCTTGTTTTAGTCCCGTTACCACCCGCTCCCACATAAATGGATTGTTTTATTCCTGTTACAGCCCACTCCCGCCAAAAAATTACTGTCTTTAGTCCCTTTACTGTATGCTCCTGGCAAAAATCACTTGTTTTAGGCCCATTAGTGCTAACTTTCACCAAAAATCACTTATCACTTATTTTAGTCTCGTTACTGAAACCTCCACCAAAAATGACTTGTTTTAGTGCCATTACCACCCGCTACCACCAAAAATCACTTTCTGGTCGCTATGTATATATATGTAATGTATGTGTGTGTATTTTTACTGCATTGTGTGTTTGTTTTATTTATTCATCTGTAGTCGCATTCTTTTAATTTTTATTACCTTTGATTTTATTACCTATTATTTAATGATTCCTACTAAATTCTTATTTTTATCTTATTTTTTTCATATATTTTATTTTAAAACTTCTTGTACATCTTATTAAAACGCTGGGTATTTTTATTAATTTAATATTTTTCTTTAACAATCCCTTTCATGTCTATTGGCCAAAATAAGATGATTAAAGTTGGGTTGATGATAGTCTTATAAACTCTCTTCATTTCATTTTAATATTTCACACCTTTTAGTTTGAACTTATCTCTATTCTCATCACTGGTGTCCTATATCAAACCGTTTATCATCACTGATAACGAGCAAAACGTAGATCATTCACCATCACTTTCAAACTGACACATCATTAATCTGAATTAAGATCCACCACTTATAACACTGGAGCTCAGTGAACGCTGCAAAGTGCTGTGTTCCCAGTTTTTAAAAACTAGAAATATTGTTTGCAAGTTGATTAAAATCTGCATTTTGATTGATTTTCCAACAACTTCGGCAATTCGGCTCTTCTCAGGTTAGGTTACTAATATATAGCATTTTGTTTTAAAGGATTCCGTGTGTCCTTCCGCGAATGATGTCCGTGTCCTTTTGCCACGCCGCTGTCACCCGAGCGAGAGTGATGAGCGAGTATGTCCTCGTCTGATGAATAGATCCTCTCACTGTAGGGATACAGAGGCAATGAGGTGGAGAGCAAAGCAGTTAGGAAGCGTATCGGACCGCAGTACCCAGCATGCACCTGTACATTACAACACTGGTGTCACCATATGCTCGCCCCAGCCGGAAGACTTCAGACATTTGCATGATAAATGGAAACACCTGAAGTGGAACCGAGTCTTGTTTTCTCTTTGAACTTCAGAAACTCTGAAACTTTTTCAACGAGTGACTTTCAGAGTGTGCTGGGATTTTTATGGGTTTATTCAGTACAAAAAGTTATGTTTTGAGTATTTTACAGAAAAAAAATCCTTTTTAAAGCATTTTTTGGTGTTTTTAACTATTCACTTAGCTCTTCTACCCCCCGTTTCTTTTGCTTTTGTCTTTTTATCAACCCTTGTTTTGTATATTTGACCACTCTTTTGCCTTTTAGCCTTTTGTTGTTTTGTTAGCTTTCTAGTTGCCGACCAATTTTGTATTTTGACTATCCTATTGCATTTTGCACTTCTTTGTAATTTTTGACTGAGCATTCTGGTATGTTGCTTGTTTCTGCTGACTTATTGTTGACCACTTCTATAGATTAAGCCCTTAATTTAATTCACTCTGTGTTTTAATAAATCCACGTGTCTGCCACTGTAACACACACTATTTATTTTTTTAAGTATTTTACTAATCCATAGCCATGAATCAAGCCGTCAAGCTCGCTTTAGGGTGAGTCAGTGTGTCTTTGCTATCGTAACGATGGGAAAAGTACACCTTGCGCAGATTGAAATGTCTTAAATGCATGTACTAATTCTCTTAATTAATTATGGGTGTGTTTTGGTCAGGTCATCTGGCTGACTTTTGCTATTTTAACAGTGCAGCTACCTGAACATGGTTCAATGTTCACGTAACAATTCTTAAGTCTTTGTGGGGTATGACTTGGTCAAGTTTCAAGCCTTTGTAGAGTGAGACTTGGTCAAATTATTGTGGATTGACACTTGATCATATCTTAAGTCTTTTTAGAGTGAGACTTGGTCAAGCTTCAAGTCTTTGTTGGAGTGAATAAGACTGTATATAGTCTCAAGTCTTTGTAGAGTGAGTCTTGGACAAATGTCAAGTCTTTGTGGGGTGGGCTTGGTTAAGTCTTAAATCTTTGTTGCAGTAAGTAAGACTTGGTCAAGACTCAAGTCTTTGTGGAGTGAGACTTGGTCAAATCATTGTGGATTGACATATATCATATCTTCATATCTTATGTCTTCTATTTTTTTGTAAAAGTGAATAAGACTTCTCATTTCTTTTTAGGTGTGACTTGGTCATATCTCAAATCTTCGTTGGACAAAACTTGGTCAGGTCTCAAGTCCTTGTTGGAGTGTATAAGACTTGGACAAGTCTCAAATTATAGTGGGGTGAGACTTGGTCATATTTTAAGTCGTTGGTGGAGTAGGTAAGACTTGGTCAAGTCTTGAATTTTTGGTTTCTAATCTAAGACAAGTTCAAATTCTTTGTTGGGTGAATCTTGGTCAAGTCTCAAGTCTTTGTGGGGTGAAACTTAAGCTGGGCTTTTTAGCCTTAGCATTTGTTTGTTTAACTTTTATCTCTGTTTAATTTAAACTGCTTTGTTTAATTTTGCTCTCTTTGGACTTGAGTAGCACTGCTGAGGTAAATATAAATATGCTTTTTAGGAACGTCTACTGCGATGTGAGACGTTCAATATTTATTTTTTTGACTCGGTTCTGATACATCAGCTCACAGAAGCCTTGTACTGATCCACATCACCCTAGGAGTGATGAGGAGGAAGAGTGCCATCTACTGTACCCACCCAGCTGATGGCAAGCTGCATGACCGGGATTTGAACCATCGATCTCGAACCTGATGATAGTGGAACCACTTCACCACTCGGCACAACACCTTTCGATATGTCTTATACAAAAATACATTTAATTAATTCAGTGGTAAAAATAAGGGGCTGAATTAATTTAAACCTGTGAAAACCATGTTCCGTATTCGTACCTCAGCATTTTTAGTTCCTAAATGTTTAATTTTTCTTTCTGTTCAGTTTAATGTTTGGTGCATGTCTAGACTGTAGCCATGCTTGGATGCGCTGGTCCATCATTTTTGTCTCTTGTTTTTTGGGGATGGACTGCAGCTCTGGTCCAGATGTTGGGTTCATTCCTCCAATCACTGCCAGAGAGGAAACAGGACTGAAGTGTTTGTCTGATGGATCTGCAGTAAAGCCTGTAGAGTTTATCTGGAGAACAGATGCACCAAAATGTGTACAGGCTTACAGACTGGTACTTTGATCATTTTTTAGCCCTAGAATATCATGATCTGATTTTATTTTTTATATATTTTTTATTATTATTTGTCTGCATTTTTTGCATGTTTTAATTTACCATAATGGAAACATATAAAACTATGGCTGTGACCGAAATGGCTCCCTATTTACTAGTTAGGGCACTATTGAGTATGTCAGCCATTTTTCTTTGAGTGTTCGAATCTTAAGGGGGGATTCGAACATGATTTTGAGGGCACTAAAAACTCCCATAATGCATCATGATTTATAGTAAACTTCGCTGCTTACTAAGCGAGCTGAATGTGTCCCAAAATGCTTTGCGGGTCTCGCTACTTAGCAACAGACAGCCGAAGAAACGGAGCGGACAGCGAGCCACCAGGGTTGCCAGATTGTTACAGATGGGATTCAGATCAAACCAATTCACTGGTTAAAACGTGTTTTAAATCCACCAAAATACTGAGAAAACCACCCAAACAGCTGATGTTCATCATATTAACAATATTACAGGGTTTATTCCAACATGATCTTAACTAAAATACCATAAATATCTTAAATATCACTTATTACAAAAAATTATATTTAAATGAGTTTATCCGCATGTTTGTGTTATGTGTTTTGTGCCTTGTATCATTGGACACACAAACCAAAAAAAAGTAAATACAGTACATAAAAATAACCTTGCAAGCAATGAAAGAAAGAAATAACTTACGAACATATAATAATAAATATAAACACAGCTTCAAATTTCCATCATCAGGACTAAAAGCTCTATCTCTGCAGGGTTAGATATCCCACTATAACACCGCTGAGTTAAATTTCCAAACTCTTAAAACTTGGTAGTTTTGTTCACCTGTCAAATTACAGCGTTTCCTTCAGACAATTTCAGACACAACTCGACATTTGGCATGAAACCACCCAATCTGGCAACAGTGCGAGCCGGGGTACGCTGTTAATTTTAAGGTTTTCTTCATGTAGTTGATTTTTACCCTCCTGAGACCCGTACTTTTGCTTGATGTGCATTTTTTTTATTCTCCTAGCTGTTTGCAATAAAAAGGACTGAACGAGTATAAAATGACCCTTGCCATGTGAGACCTACAATAAGTAAATTAGTTTTGAACATAAAATTGTATGAAAGTTTTTACCTGGCCCATGTTTCTGTCTGGACTGGCTGTAGAAACTTTTGACTGGGATTCCCACCATATCTTGTTTACAGGCAGTTGAGTGCAGTGTTGTCATGTGACCACATGAGGCAAAAAGGTTCAACTTTTATTTTTTTGCTTTTCCTTTCTTTTTGTTATCAAACTTTTTGTCCTATATTTGACCTCTCTTTTGCCAAGCTCTTGTTGTTTTAGTTTTCAGCTCTGGGGAAAAAAAATTAAGAGAGCACTTAATTTTCTAAATCATTTTCTCTGATTTTGCTATTTATAGGTTTATGTTTGAGTAAAATGAACATTGTTGGTTTATTCTTCTTCCTCTTGATTATATATATTCCAGAGGTTTTGGTAAAATTTGGTAAAATAAAATTTTGGAAAACTCATCATTAAATGATCTTCTTCTTTTTTTTATCTTTTTTTTTTTCCAGAGCTGTATTTTTGACTATACTTTTGCCCTGCTCTTCTTTGTATTTTTTGAATTTCCCATGTTTGACCACTTTGCCTGCACACTTTTTGAGGTAAGACTTGGTCCAATCTCAAGTTTTTGGTCACCAGTTCCATTGAAGTCTCAAGTCCTTGGTCATGAGTCCAAGTTGAGTCTTTGTGGAGTGAGACATGGTCAAAAGTCTCAAGTCTTTGTCTGCATTGCAAACTTGAGTCCCCATCTTTGGATGGTTGAAAAGCTGGTAATCCCGGTGATAGCATAATGCTGTACTGGTAAACTAGAAGGATAACAGGGTGTAAGATAGCAATGAGCATCTCGACACACCTTGCACAGGGTATTGCATGATCAGATCAGATATTTTTGATGCTACGTATATTCTAAACCAGCTTCTGTTCTTTCTCTCTCTCCAGCATTTCCCGGCAGTAAGCGGGGCCTTCATGGATTCCCCGTATAACGGCAACACGTCCCTCCAGACCTCCACCTCCAACCTGAACGCCAGCTTCTCCCGGCCGGTTGAGCAGGAGGAGGAGGGCAAGTTCTCCAGCGACGCCATCTGGCTGTGGGTGGCGGTGATCGCGACCATCGGGAACATCGTGGTGGTGGCGGTGGTGTGTGCCTGTGCCTTTTAGACTCCGTAGTTCACAAGGACACGGCCTGAACCCTCTGATTTATTATTATTAATATTATTATTAAATTATATCTCTTTTTCTGACCGTTAGCACTTTAGCACAACTTTCCTTATGATGTTCCAAAGATTTCAATAAGGAACCAGCAGAACATGAAGCGTGGGAGATGGATATGGCTGGGTTTTGGTTTCTGTAATATAATATTTTATTTATCGTCCATAAACCTAAAGGGAAGTGGACTTTTTGGTGGTATTTTTAAAGAAAATAATCCTGGGCTGAATAAATATGGCTTTAGTTGTGGGGGCGTGGCTAACCAATCACAGGGAAAGCTATCATACAGTACGAGATTAAGGGACCTGTTTTCGGAAACACTTTATGATAACTTTCATTAATCTACGATTAACTAAAGATAAAGTTTTACCTGTTTTCAAATATATCTAAATATATCTACGCCAATGGGCGTGGTTATAACACTGAAACAGCTATCACCACCAACAAAGTCAGAAATGCCTTTAGCGCATTCCGAGCCATGCAAGGCATACTTTTCCCGTCGTTGCGATAGCAAAGACACACTGACATGCTTAAAGAATGCTAAAGTAAGGCCCAAAGATTTTACATAATTTGCATAGATTTTGATTCTGTTAATAAATCAATTGATTTCTTCAGAATTTAATAATTTTAACCAAATTTAATAACTATTGTTTTTGTACATTTAAGGAAGAAAAAAAGTTGGTAACATATATTTGTGAATACTACTAAACACATTTGCAACATTAAACTGCAATTAACTGCAGGTTTAAAATGATTATTACTACTGATGTTTTAATGTTCAAATTCTGATGAGCTAATGATTTGCTAAAATGACTGAATATGAAAACACAAACTCATAACTAATTGTCATGTTTAAACATTTTTTGATGATTAAATTCTAAAAAAAATAATTATTAAAGCATTATTTACATTTGTGAATCATTAGTTATAAATATATTAATGAAAGTTATTATAAAGTGTTACCCTGTTTTCAAATATATCCAAATATATCTACACCAATGGGCGTGGTTATAGCACTGAAAATAGAATCAATAAAATCACCACCAGCAAAGTCAGACATGGCTTTTGTGCATTCTGAGCCATGCAAGGCATACTTTTCCCGTCGTTACGACAGCAAAGACCCACTGACATGCTTAAAGAATGCTAAAATAGGTCCCAAAGTTTTTACATTTTGCACAGATATTTTGGTTCTGTTGCTAATAATCAATTGGTTTCTTCAAAATTCTTAACTGTGCAATGTATAATGATTTTAACCAAATTTTCAAATCAAAGCTTTTATTGGGATGCAATTCCCATTGTTGCACTCTACACCATCCTTTATTTGTAGTTTAACATTTTTAAAAGTCCTCTGCAAAATTATTAAAATGAGATTTCATGATGTTACAAGAAATTCTGAAGCAATGGTGGCAATAATTTTTAAACGGCATGTAACCAAATCAATAGGTTTCATCAAAATTCTTAAGATTTTTAGATATTGTTAACTGTGCTAATTGTTAAATGTATAATAACTTCAACCAAATTTTATTTTGGGTTGCAATTCCCATTGTTACGTTCTACATGTTCTTTATTTATAGTTTAATGTTTCAAAAAGTCCTCGGCAAAATGTTTTAATTGTGATTGCATGACATTACATGCAATTTTTTGTTTCCATAACTTTGAGCAAGCAGAAGGATGAGTGAGGCACAAAATAATTTAATAAAACATTTTAAAAGGTTTATTTTTGTGTTTTTTTAGAAATATGTTTTTAGCATTCAAACCAGCAGGAGGTGCTGTGATCTCTGGAAGAAGCATTTTTAAATGTTCAGATATACCTTTTTTGTGTTTATAACAAAATTAAAAATAATTATAAATAAAACATCAACATTGCATGACCCCAACAAGTCAAGACCAATAAACAATACGTTTTTTGGCTTTTTTCACTAAACATTATTATTTTTTAACAACTGCAACTAAATGCATAAATGGTCCACAATTAGTTGTATTGGGTCTCATGAGAGTTTCCTAATCAGTGTCTCTGATTTTGTTATTTATAGGTTTATGTTTGAGTAAAATGAACATTGTTGTTTTATTCTATAAACTACAGACAACATTTCTCCCAAATTCCACATAAAAATATTCTCATTTAGAGCATTTATTTACAGAAAATGAGAAATGACTGAAATAACAAAATAAAGATGCAGAGCTTTCAGACCTCAAATAATACAAAGAAAACAAGTTCATATTTATAAAGTTTTAAGAGTTCAGAAATAATCAATATTTGGTGGAATAACCCTGGTTGGTTTTTAATCACAGTTTTTTTTTCATGCATCTTGGCATCATGTTCTCCTCCACCAGTCTTACACACTGCTTTTGGATAACTTTATGCTGCTTTACTCCTGGTGCAAAAATTCAAGCAGTTCAGTTTGGTGGTTTGATGGTTTGTGATCATCCATCTTCCTTTAATGTTTATGTTTTTAATTTGGTATATGGTAATATATTGGTCTTCCAATGGTTTGCTTAGTTACGCAAACCAGCCTTACATAATCACTGTTTATTATTTTTAGCTGTGAAGGTTGGGAGTGTCAATCCAGCGGATTAAAACAGATTACAGAAGTGATTTTCTGGATCCTTCTGCTGATAAACCAAACTTCTGGCTCACACTGTGATAGAGCTTTATGACCAGTGTGTGTGTGTGTGTGTGGTAAATAGGTGACAGATGGTGGTTGTCCAGAGGGGCTGGGTGGTCGCTGTGGGTCAGTTAGCATTAGCGTAAAGTGCTCCTGGTACTTCTGCTTGGCCAAAGCTCACCCCCTACAATCCTCCTGTCACTGTCAAATATGAACTCATAGAGCCCTGTTTTAGTCATTTATAGACTAGCCATCAATTGTGCATCTTACAGCTTGATTTAGGGTGTGTCAGTGTGTCTTTGCTATCATAACGATGGGAAAAGTACACCTTGCGCGACTCGAAGCACAAAGCAAAAGGCATGTACAAATTCTCTTAATAAATCATGGGTGTGGTCGCAATCATTTTGGGCATAACATGAAATAAACCAATCAGAGTGTCTCTTGCTCATCATTCCCTTTAAGAGTCAGGTGAGCTCTGACAGATTTGGTGAATTGCTATTGTAACGGTGCAGCTACCTGGACGTGTCCAACAAACGCTTCTCAGCAGAGGAAACTGAGCTGCTGGTTGACGCTGTGAAGGAGCTCCAGCAGCTCATTTACGGGAACAGCAATGTTATTTTATTTACTATTCTGTTTATTGTTGATGCCAAGATAGCGATGAACGTCTGACTGTTGGCGTCTGTCTAGGTTGTATTCAGTCAGTGGAGCTCCTGTGTTTTCTGTTACCAAGATAAACAAGATAAAACTCCAGAAATTTACCTGAACACACCTCATTTCCAGAACACCACGCCCATCAGTGTAGATATATTCACAAGAGCACTTAAATTATATTATATTAAGAGAGCACTTAAAAATGATGAGTTTCTTTGATTTTACCAAATTGAAAACCTCTGGAATATAATCAAGAGGAAGATGGATGATCACAAACCATCAAACCACCAAACTGAACTGCTTGAATTTTTGCACCAGGAGTAAAGCAGCATAAAGTTATCCAAAAGCAGTGTGTAAGACTGGTGGAGGAGAACATGAAGCCAAGAGAAATGTTGTCTGTAGTTTATAGAATAAAACAACAATGTTCATTTTACTCAAACATAAACCTATAAATAGCAAAATCGGAGAAACGGATTCAGAAACTGAAGTGCTCTCTTCAATTTTTTCCCAGAGCTCTCTAAAATTAGTTCTACTCGCTCAACTTTGGCACGTTCGCCTCATTAGCTGCTACCTTCAGCTTTAGCCACTACACATCTAAATTTTCTATAATTTTCCATCCTTCCACGTGCATTCCTGAGCGTCCAAAAGTCCTGATCTGACTGGACGATGGATATGTCACTGTGATAATTCAATCACTTCTCTTTCTGAGAGTGGCTCTCCTGCAGTTTCCATCAAATCAGAGTTGATGGCTCCGGTTGACAGCAGAAAAAAGCTATTCCCACCCTTAAAATCAGAGTGTGGAGAGCAGATTAATAACAGCTAGCGTGAGATCACTCTGCATTACGCAGCCCGGTCTTCAGGACACTTCTCAAGCGTTCCTCTCGCCGATGTTGAGTACATTCTGACAGCCTGACAGGACGAGTTTGTGGACGAGGAGTGAATTTAGGACGCAGTGAGCGTCCCAGAGTGATCTGCACCATTTATTCCATGGATTTCATAACACTTATTACTTCTAAAGGTCTTTTTTATGTACAGGGGTTGGAGAATGAAACTGAAACACTTGGTTTTAGAGCACAATAATTGATTGTGGTGACGGACAGTTCTGGTGGAAACAGGAGAGTTGAGGTGCACATTGAATTCTGCGTGATTTGATCAGACGTGGTTTTATATTTTTTGGATACAATCCGGGTTAGCACCCGAACATCCCTTTCAGACAGCTTCCTCTTACAGCGTCCACAGTTAATCCTGTTGGATGTGGTTGGTCCTTCTTGGTGGTATGCTGACATTACCCTGGATACCGTGGCTCTTGATGCATCACAAAGACTTGCTGTCTTGGTCACAGATGCTCCAGCAAGACGTGCACCAACAATTTGTCCTCTTTTGAACTCTGGTGTGTCTCCCATAATGTTGTGTGCATTGCAATATTTGAGCAGAACTGTGCTCTTACCCTGCTAATTGAACCTTCACACTCTGCTCTTACTGGTGCAATGTGCAATTAATGAAAATTGAACACCAGGCTGCTCCAATTTAGCCATGAAACCTAAAATCCCACAATAAAATGATGACAGGTTTTTCAGTTTCACTGTCCAACACCTGTAGATACTGAAACTCAGCCAACATGCTCGTGTGGGGGCTTATATAGGTATAACATGGGAAATGTGGTGGGTTCCAGATAGGCTTCATGGGCTCTGAGTCAGTTTTGGATTCAGTTGGGCTTCCTAAATACTAACAAGGGTCAAATCTAGGCCCCACTGGTCGTGCATTTTCACCAATTTTTGAACCATTCACCAAGTTTTCACCAACAAAAGTAGATTCCAGAACCAGAAACTTTCATTTGCAGCAAGAACCGAAGAATATTAGATTCTTCAGAGTGAACCGTAACCACATCTGGTCACCACCACTATGCAACGCCTTCTGTTGATGACGTATGATGTGACGTTTTGACGGTTTCCTTTAAAACTAAAAAGCATCATGCTTCTAATAAGCCCAAACGAAACTGTTTCAAAAACCAGAGTTCTTTTTGGTGGAAAAGCACCCATTGTGAAGTGTAGAACCCAAAATGGTGCCCATTACTGACATTCATATCTGGGGCCAATATGGAAGCCATGAACAAAACTTTTTGGGACCCAGTTAAGCTGCACATACAGACCCTTCCCAACCCCCTATAGACCTGTAAATTATCTTGAAAGTCTTAAAAATAAAGGTGCATAAATTGGGTTCATTGAGTGACGCCATAGAAGAAGAACCACTTTTGTTTAAAGGTGCCACAAATCATGGTTTGACCAAAGGACCAAAAGAGGTGTTCTCGGTCCAGATCAGCTGAACAAGCCAAGTGGTTTGCAGTATGAAAACACTTTTTTGTATGGTTCGGACTTTTAGATCAACTTTCAGAACAATTACAGAAGGTTGAGACAGGATATCATCAACCATTAAACAATAGAAGAAGAAAAAATAAGCTGATGATTCTGTATCTATTGTAAATGTAGATTACACTCATTCTGCTGTGGAACAAACCTGCACTCAAATTTTGAATTCTTAAGACTGGCACGGAGACAAATTTGGCGCAACATCTGAAAACCAATGAATGTGAAATATAAGACCATGAAAAGTCTCATATTGCGCTCATTCTTTCATTCACACTAAACTGTAGTGTGAAGCCAAAACGAACTGGATTAAATGTACCGAAAACAACATAACAAACATATCAAACTTGGTTTAAACTCTGGTCTGGATTTTTCAGAAATAAAAACACTCTTAATAGAGGTGTTTTTACTAATTAAGGTTCTTCAAACTCTCAAATCTCTGTTGTATGGAAAAAGGTTCTTCTATGGTGTTTTTATGAGTATAGTTGGTTTGCTTTGGTCCAAATAAGATAATGAGTTTGTAAACTGTGATCAGTTTTTTTTTGGGTTGGGTTGGGATGAGTTGGGTTGAGTTAACCCTTTCAGACCCTTCGTGCATTAAATTTAATTGGGGAAACAGCAACTCAGACATTGGGGCATGGTAGCACTAGAACAAACGAGGCAAAGTAAAAGCTACTTTTTACTTATTTTATGTGATTTGGAACACTTTTATTATTTTTGATGTAATAAGGTTCATATCGAATCTAAAATTAAAATGTTAAAAACAGGCATGGAATGCAATGGACATTAAAAAAGCAATTAAATATTTTAGTTAATTTGATTTAATTTAATTCAGATTTCTTTTTAGA
Source organism: Astyanax mexicanus (assembly GCF_023375975.1). Taxonomy (NCBI): domain Eukaryota; kingdom Metazoa; phylum Chordata; class Actinopteri; order Characiformes; family Acestrorhamphidae; genus Astyanax; species Astyanax mexicanus. Next base: position 1,916,523 of record NC_064416.1, on the reverse strand, counting down.
CCATTAGTCTTTTTGCAGGTTTATTTGAGTTGGTTTGGGTTAATTTGAGTTTAATTGGGTTGAGTTTACTTGAGTTTAGTTGGGTTGGGTTTATTTGAGTTTAGTTGAGTTTAGTTGGGTTTATTACAGTTGAGCTTACTTGCGTTGGGTCTGATTTGATTTGACCTAATTCAACTTGCAAGAAAGTGCAGCTAGTTTGCCAAACGTACCCTTCACTTAGCTTTACTCTGCAGTAAGGCTAACTGAATGTAATCTCCACTTTCTCCTCCCTTATTTTTTTATTTTTTAATCCTTCAGGGGGTTGGCACGGGTGCTCTGGCAGTTTTCTGGGCATGGTTTGGCCTTAGAAATGTGCCAGAGCCCGGTGCCATGCTTGAGCCTCTCGGTGTGCTTGGCTTCAGAGTCAGTGGAGGCATAGGTACCCATCGGCCACACCCACCTCGCTTTGTGCCTTAAAGAGTTAGAAATCCATGATCACCTGGAATCACCTGGAATCATCTGGAATCACCTGGAATCATCTGGAGTCCCTGTCGTCTGGGAAGAGGTTAAGTTCAGTCCTTTATTTGACCAGGGTAAGACTGCTGCTTTGGTTTAATTTGTTTGTTTGTTTGTTTGTGTTCTTCTTCTCCAGCAGATGTACAGTATTTATCACAGTCTGTGTGAGATAATTCATCGCACCACCCTCGGGCAGTGCCAGTCTGTTTCAGTGCAATGCCCAGCATTGCCCCTGGTACTTCTCCTGGTCATTGAACCGTGGTGCTTGACTTGGCAATGCTTCTCGATGCCCACTCAGCCCTTATTTCTACAGTAAAATTAATCAGCCAAGACATTTTAGACTCTGAATTTGGGTTTTTCCATGTTTTCTTTATGGTTCGGATGACTTTCTTTTAAAGCCAAAATGCAGGACATTTAAAATATTGAAAACCTCTAGTATTGGAGCTTCTCCATCAGCAGCCGGAGTCCGAGAGAGTACAGTTGGTCACTACTGTATACTCTCTCTGTGAAATTGGAAATGCAGTAGAACCTCCAGTATCAAACCGTAGCCTCCTGTTTGTTCATTTTGTTGTTTTATTTATGTTATTATTAAAAATATTAAAAATATCAAAATATCCAATTCAGTTAATATCTGCCATGCTAATTCATCTTTGTTTTATTGCGAATGAAGCATTAATAGCAGTGATACACTATTACTGGGTAATGGTACACTGCTATATCCACATTTTGGGAGCATCTTGACTTTTTTTAACATAAAGGCCCAATCCCATTTCTCTTATTTGTACACCACCCTTTGTTTTCGAGTTTAACACTTTCTCTTGGATCACAGTTATATAAGGTTATATCAGTGGAGCACTAAAGTTCAGCAACCTAGCTGCTGCTGCTGATTAACTATTTAACTTTACAGCAGATTTTATCATATGTCTTCAGAAAGGGGTCAGGTGGTGCATCAATTATTATTATTATTATTATTATTGTCCATTAGGGTTGTGCCATATCATATTTTTGAATATGGGAAACTATATTATACCCAGAAACATGGCGCCATATCACCCAATCCTAAATATCACACCAGGGTATTACTCTGTGATTTTTTTTCTTTTGATAAAACCAGTAAAACTGTTTTCATTTCCCATTATATATCTACTAGAGGTAGATTATATCTGTCCAGGATCATTTATTTTACTTTAATACTGGATATATGAAGATATTTGGAGGAGAATATTATAATTATTATTAGTATCATGACTTATAATTCTGGATCATTGACTTCTGTTACAAATCTAATCAAATTCTTGTATTTTTTAATATCTTAGTTAGTGGTGTTCCATATCATATCATATCATATCATATTGTATACAATAGTAAAAATTTAAATTTCATTTTGCTGCAGTAATGTATTCTTGAAATATTTTATTTTTTCAATTCAGTGTTTTGTCATATCAACAAGAGTATCGTTAACATGAAAATACCATGAAATATTGTGATATTTTATTTTAAGGCCATATCACTCACCCCTTTTGTCCATTGCTTAATTCCTCTGTGATGAGGAGATGAAATGAGCTTTTATTAGCTTTTATTTTATTTAATTTTCTGGTTCCACCTTAAATGCTGCAGTCTCCGCTGTTTGTTGGACCATTTAAGGTGGAAGGGGAAAGTTAGCATAATAGTTAGCTAATAAAACAAAGTACTAGCAGTTTTTTTTAATGCATGTTATAAAGAAAATGCCTATAAAACATTGAAACTACACTACATTAAACTATGTTAATATAATTAGTGATTATTGTAATTTTTAACAAGGAAAATATTCAAATTTGCCTTTTAACAAAAATCAGGATAAGTGGTGAAATGGGATTGGGCCTTAACTAAAAGTTTTCTTATTGTTACTTTTTAGTAAGTAAGAATACAATAACCATATTTAACATTCACTTCCCCTATTTACAGGAGATTGCTGGTTCGAATCCCGGTTATGCAGCTTGCCATCAGCATAACCAGAAAAAAAAAAAACAGATGTTATCCAATATTATAAAAATTTGCCAATTTGAAGATTAAGCTTATTGTTTTTGTGTTTACGTATTTCAGACTGTAAAGAGCTCCGGCAGTCCTGATGGGTGCCAGTTTCATCATCAGTACATCAGATTCTGAGATGTCTGAAGAATTGCGACATTCGGAAGACGTGAATTTAGGTAACTCTCGCTCGGAAAAGGAATTACAGGAAATGGAAGTGAGAGAAGGATTTTACGACTTCTCTCTGAGGACCTTGGAGGATGATACACCTGACTCACCTGTAGACTCACCTGTAGACTCACCTGTAGACTCTCCATGAGTTCCATGAGTGTTCAACCATTCTCAAAGAAAATGAAACACAAGGAGTGATTTAATATCTAAACATCTGGACCAAAGTTGTTTTTAACAAAGAACTTTGCATGATTTACCTTCGCCTACATCGTGACATCATCACCATTGTGGGTGGAGTCTTCCTATATACCTGACACTGATTGGTTTCTGCCAGCAGCACCAACTTCACAACGTCAAAGGCAGCATATTTAATTCTTTCCCAGTTCTTTTTCTTTGTCTATTGTTTAAATATGAGATGATACTATATATTTAGTCTCAATTTCCTATAATTTAAACCATCTAAAAATTATTCTATAATTCTATTCTAGAATAATTCACATGGCAAACAAACCAGATTAAACTGAACCAAGACAAAGCCCTTTTGTTCTATTTTTTTTTTTCTATTTTGGTTAAAGCTTGGACTAAAGCTGAGAAATATATTAATATTTTATCACATTGTGATCAATTTTCTTATAATGTGAACAATATTCTTTAATACGCATATTGAGAACAATTATGAATGCTTAAAGAACATTGAATAAACTGTACAGTTCATTATTGTATGTTTAAAAATCCAGTTTAATTGGAGGATGTGCAGCAAAAATGCAATAAAAATCTATTTACTACAAATGAAAGCATATTGAAATTGCAGAATAATAGCATAATATGTCAAAATATGACAAACACTGTGTATTATCTTCAAACATATTGATATAATGATTTTACCTCATCACCCAGCAGCTCTATCAGCTCTATACTCTTCATATCGATATCAGAATTATATCATATTGGTTGAAATTAAGAAATATATTGAAATTTATAAATTTTATCCATGTAATTCAGTGTTTTTTTTTTTTTTTAAGAACCCGATATATCAATAGAAACAGTGCTATAGCAGTGGAGAGCTAAAGTTCAGCAACCTAACTGCTGCTTATTAACTAGTTTATGGCCAATTGTATCTTATGTCTTCAAAAAATTGCATAATTTGAGGTGGAACAGGAAAGTTAACTAACTAGCTAGCTACTGAGATGAATTACAAGTGAGATCTCTGGTTCGAATCCCAGTAATGCAGCCTGCCATCAGCTGCCGGAGCCCAGAGAGAGTACAGTTGGCCTTGCTCTCTTTGAGTGGGTACAGTAGATGGCGCTCTTTCCCCTCATCACTCATAGGGTGATGTGGATCAGCACAAGGTGGCAATGCTAAAGCATCAGCAGCAGTTGGAAAAGAGGCGGAGTCTGAGTTCACATGTATTGGAGGGGGCGTGTGCTGGTCTTCACCATCCTATGAAGTTACAGCTGAATTGGAGCAATTGGGAGAAAAATGGACAAAAAATAAAATCTCCAATCACGTTGCAATGCTGCCATGTGATTCTGCACTGATTGGTGGAAGTTGGAAAAGAGGCGGAGTCTGACTTCACATGTATCGGAGGAGGCATGCGCTTGTCCTGAACCTAATCAGAATTGGATAACTCAAGGTGATAGTTGAGATTGATAGGTGAGTTTAAGTGAGCGGGTTGGTTAATTGGCTAATTGTTATTCAGATAATTGGTTAATTGGTTGATTTGTTAATTGGTTAATTGGATAATTTGATCATAATATATGCCAACTCTGAACTCTACACCTGTATCCTGCAGTGCCAGGCATGTTGCTGTAGATCCATCGTGCCAGGCTCTCCTGGGCAGCGGGAACTGAGAGTTTGAAGGTGATACGATGAGAAAAGGGTATAATAAAATATGTATTAGATAATAAATCAAACTGAAATTCAATAAAAATCACCTTCTATAGCGTTAGCCTGCCTTAACGTCTAACCTCGGCACTGTACGCATGCAATACCTGTATAGTAGCACCAGTGTTCTGGTTATGAAAATGTATTTTTATATATAAAACAATATAAGAAATGCAGCAGCATGTAGATAAAATATATGTGTTCTATAAAGAACTTTATAACCAAATTTACTCAACAAAAGCTGGTGAGAGACCATAACTGTACTGTTTATAGTATTTCATAGTATTTATTTTAGACAGTGAGCATGCAGGGATTACCGCATGCCCACAAGTTATATCTGTTTTATCTGTTTTTTTTTCTGTTCATCTCACGAATCGTTTTTCTTATTCTCTGTAAAACAGAAGCAGAAATGTATTTAAATATTTGGACATTTTATTTTGGCATTTTTAAACATGATTTAAGAATTTGTAATACTTATTTTTATTTTTAAACTGTAATAAACTGCACAGATGTCTGACTGTCCGATTAAATTGTCTAAATGCACATTTTTACTAGTCTGTATTATATAAAATAATATGATAATTCAATGAGATATCTTAATTTCACACATCGTCATTTTTGTCAATTATTAGTTTACTACATAATTTGAACAGACAAACTGTCTCTTACACTGTGCCAAAATTTCTTAATGAACGGACCAATAGAAATACTTCAAAATGACCTAAAATAAACTCTTTTTACATTGACTTCCATTGAAAGTTTAGAACGTTTTTTCTCCTCCTGTAAAGTTGCTATTTAATTTAATTCAATTCATTTAATTGTAATAAATTAATAATAACTGTGTAGTTACATAGTAACAATCATGTAATAACATTGTAACTACTCATAAAGTACAGGTTAGGTAATTTAATATGTATCAATGTGAATTATAATTTGTGTGCAAATGTAACAATGTGTACTTTATCAGTAGTTACACTGTTATTACATGATTTGTTAACACAATTATTAGAAACATTTATAATAAAGTGGTTATAATGTTTTTTTTTCTAAAAAATATTATTTATTGGCATCAAAATACAGATAAATTATAATCAATAAATTAATCAGCCAATTAATTTAATTTAATTAATTAATCAATCAACCTTTATCTCGACTCGTAATACATTGAGGGTAATCCTCATTTTCAATGCAGCCGAGCATTAACAAAAAAATAAAGGGATTAAAAAATAAGTTAATTTATAAAAACAAGCAAATAATAGAAGATTTAATTTAAAAATATAAAGGATATGCAGACAGGCTAAAATTCAAGGCAATAAAATAAAGAGATAAATAATTAGAATAATAAAATAAACAAAATTAAAGAAATAGAGGACCAAAATAACACCAAAATTATAAAAAAGGTAAGTGATGGACCTAAAATACATTATTAACAATAATAAGAAATTAAGAAAGTATAAAAAAATAAAAGGATGAGATAAATGAAATAAAGGTAAAAGGCCAGTAAAAAAGTAAAACCAGTAAGAAAGCAAATAAAGAGATGAAATGAATAAAATAAATAAAAAGTCTAAAAGATAAAACATAAAATTAGATACATAAAAGACAAAATAATTCGAATAAACAAAAAGGTAAAAGAAAAACTGAACTATTAAAAGTTAAAAATAATTTAGAGTTTTAGAGTTTCCTGTAGTGAATTCCAGCTTACTGTTGCTCTGTAGCTAAAAGCTGATTTTCCCATTTTAGTAAAAACTCTAGGAACCTGACAGGTGATCCTGTCACTAATTTTATAATCAAACATTATAAAATTATTTTAAATAGTATGTTTTACAGAAGAACTGATAGAATGAGAAAATATCAACAACACATAAAACACAAAACAAGTAAAAAAAAGTAAAAAAAAAGAAAGGAATTAAAAAGTAAAACTATTGAATGAGTTCTGATTCTAGTTTTATGTAGAATAAAAAAAAAGCAATGCAATCACGATTGACTTCAGCAGATCTGAATATAAAAGGAGCCATAAGGTAACATAGACAGGAAGGCACCCTGAAACACTGGCAGCTGATCACCTGAGTAGTGACGTGTACATAAGATAACATAGCGACTCTTATTTTTTAAGAAAAAAAGGTTACGTACATGTGTTTAGGTGTCTTAAACATCCGCAAATTGCTGAACATGTACAACAATATGAATGTTTAGCAGAAACAGTCAACGTGTTGAGTTAATCTGATTCAGATGTGTTGCTATTTAGATTTAGTATAAATAATGAATCAAGTAAATTCCAGTTACGTCTAGTTTATTTATATAGAGCTTTAATCAACAGGCATTTTTATAAAGCAGCTCCACATGTGCACTCCAGACTCTTAGAACTGGATTTAGAATTGCATGAAGAAAATAACTGCGTTGAGTCTAAAGTGCTGTGAAATATCAGATAAATATAACCTGAGTAAATGTGAAAAAAAAAACAGTTTTTAAATGATGATTTTATTTATTTAGTTTCACTCTTCTTTACAGAATTACTGTTTTAATTCAGACACATTGGATGATTTTTCAGCATAAAAGTCCTGCTAAGATCATCCACAGCATCTCAATCAGACTTTAACTAGACCCTCCTAAACCTTCATTTAGATTATTTCTTTTTTAATCCATTGAGAGGTGAACTTTTTGTTTGTGTGCTTTGGGTCATTGTCCTGCTGCAGAACCCAAGTACTCCTGAGCTTGAAGTCACTAAGGGACAGATGGCCGGAACTGAGATCTTTTATCTGCTTCATGTTGATCAGACAGGTTCTTTTTAAGTCTGGTTGTGGTTAGTAGTGAAACTGAACTTTAAAATTGACTTTAAAAAAGTTTTGCAACTTTCTTCATTTACTTTTTTTTAAAGTAAATTTAATTTTAGATAAATTTAAGTAACTTCAACTCGGTTTCAAGAGTTACACAGAGTAAATAAGTGAACTGAACTTCAGTCAATCCTTTCTTTTAGTAAACTTTACTTCATTTATTTTTACTGAATCAATCCTTTCTTTTAGTAAACTTTACTTCATTTATTTTTACTGAATCAATCCTTTCTTTTAGTGAACTTTACTTCATTTATTTTTTACTGAATCAATCCTTTCTGTTATTAAACTTTACTTCATTTATTTTACTGAATCAATCCTTTCTTTTAGTAAACTTTACTTCATTTATTTTTACTGAATCAATCCTTTCTTTTAGTAAACTTTACTTAAATTATTTTTTACTGAATCAATCCTTTCTTTTAGTAAACTTAACTTCATTTATTTTTACTGAATCAATCCTTTCTTTTAGTAAACTTAACTTCATTTATTTTTACTGAATCAATCCTTTCTTTTAGTAAACTTTACTTCATTTATTTTTACTGAATCAATCCTTTCTTTTAGTAAACTTTACTTAAATTATTTTTTACTGAATCAATCCTTTCTTTTAGTAAACTTTACTTCATTTATTTTTACTGAATCAATCCTTTCTTTTAGTAAACTTTACTTCATTTATTTTTACTGAATCAATCCTTTCTTTTAGTAAACTTTACTTCATTTATTTTTACTGAATCAATCCTTTCTTTTAGTAAACTTTACTTCATTTATTTTTACTGAATCAATCCTTTCTTTTAGTAAACTTTACTTCATTTATTTTTACTGAATCAATCCTTTCTTTTAGTAAACTTTACTTCATTTATTTTTACTGAATCAATCCTTTCTTTTAGTAAACTTTACTTCATTTATTTTTACTGAATCAATCCTTTCTTTTAGTAAACTTTACTTCATTTATTTTTACTGAATCAATCCTTTCTTTTAGTAAACTTTACTTCATTTATTTTTACTGAATCAATCCTTTCTTTTAGTAAACTTTACTTAAATTATTTTTTACTGAATCAATCCTTTCTTTTAGTAAACTTTACTTCATTTATTTTTACTGAATCAATCCTTTCTTTTAGTAAACTTTACTTCATTTATTTTTACTGAATCAATCCTTTCTTTTAGTAAACTTTACTTCATTTATTTTTACTGAATCAATCCTTTCTTTTAGTAAACTTCATTCATTTTTACTGAATCAATCCTTTCTTTTAGTAAATTTTACTTCATTTATTTTTACTGAATCAATCCTTTCTTTTAGTAAACTTTACTTCATTTATTTTTACTGAATCAATCCTTTCTTTTAGTAAACTTTACTTCATTTATTTTTACTGAATCAATCCTTTCTTTTAGTAAACTTTACTTCATTTATTTTTACTGAATCAATCCTTTCTTTTAGTAAACTTCATTCATTTTTACTGAATCAATCCTTTCTTTTAGTAAACTTTACTTCATTTATTTTTACTGAATCAATCCTTTCTTTTAGTAAACTTCATTCATTTTTACTGAATCAATCCTTTCTTTTAGTAAACTTTACTTCATTTATTTTTACTGAATCAATCCTTTCTTTTAGTAAACTTTACTTCATTTATTTTTACTGAATCAATCCTTTCTTTTAGTAAACTTTACTTCATTTATTTTTACTGAATCAATCCTTTCTTTTAGTAAACTTTACTTCATTTATTTTTACTGAATCAATCCTTTCTTTTAGTAAACTTTACTTAAATTATTTTTTACTGAATCAATCCTTTCTTTTAGTAAACTTTACTTCATTTATTTTTACTGAATCAATCCTTTCTTTTAGTAAACTTTACTTCATTTATTTTTACTGAATCAATCCTTTCTTTTAGTAAACTTTACTTCATTTATTTTTACTGAATCAATCCTTTCTTTTAGTAAACTTTACTTCATTTATTTTTACTGAATCAATCCTTTCTTTTAGTAAACTTCATTCATTTTTACTGAATCAATCCTTTCTTTTAGTAAACTTTACTTAAATTATTTTTTACTGAATCAATCCTTTCTTTTAGTAAACTTTACTTCATTTATTTTTACTGAATCAATCCTTTCTTTTAGTAAACTTTACTTCATTTATTTTTGCTGAATCAATCCTTTCTTTTAGTAAACTTTACTTCATTTATTTTTACTGAATCAATCCTTTCTTTTAGTAAACTTTACTTCATTTATTTTTACTGAATCAATCCTTTCTTTTAGTAAACTTTACTTCATTTATTTTTACTGAATCAATCCTTTCTTTTAGTAAACTTTACTTCATTTATTTTTACTGAATCAATCCTTTCTTTTAGTAAACTTAACTTCATTTGTTTTTACTGAATCAATCCTTTCTTTTAGTAAACTTTACTTCATTTATTTTTACTGAATCAATCCTTTCTTTTAGTAAACTTTACTTCATTTATTTTTACTGAATCAATCCTTTCTTTTAGTAAACTTTACTTCATTTATTTTTACTGAATCAATCCTTTCTTTTAGTAAACTTAACTTCATTTGTTTTTACTGAATCAATCCTTTCTTTTAGTAAACTTTACTTCATTTATTTTTACTGAATCAATCCTTTCTTTTAGTACACTTTACTTCATTTATTTTTACTGAATCAATCCTTTCTTTTAGTACACTTTACTTCATTTATTTTTACTGAATCAATCCTTTCTTTTAGTAAACTTTACTTCATTTATTTTTACTGAATCAATCCTTTCTTTTAGTCCTGTTTTTTTTAGTAAGGTTCACTAAAAGAAAGGATTGACTGAAGTTCAGTTCACTTATTTACTCTATGTACTGTAACATTTTTAAGTCTTGAAACTGAGTTGAAGTTACTTAAATTTATCTGAAATTAAATTTACTTAAAAAAAGCAAATGCAGAAAATTGCAAAACTTTTTTTAAAGTAAATTTTACGCATTATTTTTTTCAGTGCAGGATAAAAGCAGCTCAGGTCCAGTTTTTGTCCTGTTTTTTGTTGTATGGATGTATTTTTTGTTGAAGTTTCATCATTAATCCTCAACATGTTCCAGCTGTAGCCGTACGTTAGCAATGTGGACTTTCTCTTCATTCATTTACCAAACATGGTCTGTCTCCAGTCTGAGTGATAACAGCGAGGACGACTCATGCCTTTCTCCTGAATCAGAAACAACAACCCCCTCAGTCTGTACTGGGACCAGTTCTGGCCTTTAGTTTATAATGTAGCTGTAGATATCACATATCTGTTACTCTGTTAGTGAAAGACTTTAAAATCCAAACTTATGTATAAAAACACCACTAGGGTTGCAGGTTTACTTAAAAAAGTTGCTGGTCAACAATCTAACCTAACACCAAACTAACATGAAGCGTTATATCAATGTTTTGAAAAGATTCCAGAAAGGTTCCCTACAATGAAAAAAATAATTATTGGCTGTACTTAACTCAATCAAGTCATTATTTTGCTTTGCTTTGACTCAGTTAAGTTGTAAATACATACAATTTTAACTTCTTTCAACTTAACTTGACTGAGTTATCATTTAGATTTGACTTGAATGCATACAATTTTAAGTTTATTAGTTAGTTACACTATTATAAGCTAATAATTACACTAATTATTAGTTTATTAGTGTCATTTCGGCCCTCCTGTCTGTTTAATTTCCCTTGTTCTCCTGCAGGTGGACCTGTGTTTTCCCCGTGTTCCTGTCTGAGTTTTGTCACCTGTGTTCCCCATGTGATTGTAATCTGTAGCTCCGCCCCCTCATTACCTGGTCCCCAGGTGTCTCCGATTTCCATTTCCCTTAATGTGTATTTATACCCCAGTGTTTCTGCATTTCTTTTATCTGTCTTTATGATTTTCTATAGCGTTGTCTCATTTATTTATTCTCTTGTTCATTTCCCTAGTTTATTTTTTGTTTGTTTCTTGTTTTGAGTTTAGTTTTAAAGATCCTGGTGGTTGTTTTATGTTCATTTAACTTACCTCAGTCAAGTCATTATTTTGACTTTGAGTTAAGTTGTAAATACATACAATTTTAAGTTTAACAATTTTAAGTTTAGCTCCGCCCCCTCATTACCTGTACCCCAGGTGTCTCCCATTTCCATTTTTCCTCCTTGTGTATTTATACCCTAGTGTTTCTGCATTTCCCTTGTCTGTATTTGTTGATATTTTAGTGTTATCTTGTTTATTCTCCGTCTCATAGTCTAAACACATTGTAAATATTGTCACAATCAGCTGTTGGAGAGAAAACTATGAGCGATTATTAAAGAATTCTCCTGTCAGATCAGATTTTTGAACATCTGCTGAACCGTGTTGACAGCTTCTTCTTCTCCTCTCTTTGAAGTGCGTAAAAACCTGTGGGCCATACAATGCAGTCATTAAATTACCCATAAGCATAGGTTTCCCAGAAGGTCTCCACATGGTGCAGCAGTGAGTCACCAGCTTTACTGTATGTTCTCCCACAAACCAGCCTCAACACTGTCTCCACAAACCTGTAGGACACAAAGCTGTAGGACACAAATGTGTAGGACAACAACAAATCTGTAGAACAGCTACAAATCTGTAGGACACAAACCTGTAGGACAACCACGAATCTGTAGGACAACCACAAATCTGTAGAACAGCCACAAACCTGTAAGACACAAACCTGTAGGACAACCACGAATCTGTAGGACAACAACAAATCTGTAAAACAGACACAAACCTGAAGGACACAAACCTGTAGGACAACCACGAATCTGTAGAACAGCCACAAACCTGTAGGACACAAACCTGTAGGACAACCACAAATCTGTAGGACAACAACAAATCTGTAAAACAGACACAAACCTAAAGGACAGCAACAAATCTTTAGGACAATCACAAATCTCTAAAACAGACACAACTCTGTAAAACACAAATCTGTAGGACAGCCACAAATCTGAAAGACAACCACAAACCTGTAGGACAGCCACAAATCTGTAGGACAAACACAAATCTGTAGGACAGCCACAAATCTGAAAGACAACCACAAACCTGTAGGACAGCCACAAATCTGTAGGACAAACACAAATCTGTAGGACAAACACAAATCTGTAGGACAGCCACAAATCTGTAGGACAAACACAAATCTGTAGGACAGCCACAAATCTGAAAGACAACCACAAACCTGTAGGACAGCCACAAATCTGTAGGACAAACACAAATCTGTAGGACAAACACAAATCTGTAGGACAGCAGCAAATCTGTAGGACAACCACAAATCTGTAGGACAGCCACAAATCTGTAGGACAGCAGCAAATCTGTAGGACAACCACAAATCTGTAGGACAGCAGCAAATCTGTAGGACAGCAGCAAATCTGTAGGACAACCACAAATCTGTAGGACAAACACAAATCTGTAGGACAAACACAAATCTGTAGAACAGCCACAACTCTGTAGAACAGCTACACATTTGTAGAACAGCTACAAATCTGTAGAACAGCCACAAATCTGTAGAACAAACACAAACATGTAGAACAGCTACAAATCTGTAGAACAGACACAAACATGTAGAACAGCTACAAATCTGTAGAACAGACACAAACATGTAGAACAGCTACAAATCTGTAGAACAGCCACAAATCTGTAGAACAGCTACAAATCTGTAGAACAGACACAAACATGTAGAACAGCTACAAATCTGTAGAACAGCCACAAATCTGTAGAACAGCCACAAATCTGTAGAACAGCCACAAATCTGTAGGACAGCCACAAATCTGTAGAACAGCCACAAATCTGTAGGACAGCAGCAAATCTGTAGGACAACCACAAATCTGTAGGACAAACACAAATCTGTAGGACAAACACAAATCTGTAGGACAACCACAAATCTGTAGGACAGCCACAAATCTGTAGGACAGCAGCAAATCTGTAGGACAACCACAAATCTGTAGGACAAACACAAATCTGTAGGACAAACACAAATCTGTAGAACAGCCACAAATCTGTAGAACAGCTACACATTTGTAGAACAGCTACAAATCTGTAGAACAAACACAAATCTGTAGAACAAACACAAATCTGTAGAACAAACACAAATCTGTAGGACAAACACAAATCTGTAGAACAGCCACAAATCTGTAGAACAGCTACACATTTGTAGAACAGCTACAAATCTGTAGAACAAACACAAATCTGTAGAACAAACACAAATCTGTAGAACAAACACAAATCTGTAGAACAAACACAAATCTGTAAAACAGCCACAAATCTGCAGAACAGCCACAAATCTGTAGAAAAACAACAAATCTGTAGAACAGTCAAAAACACAAATCTGTAGGACAGATCATTTTTTTCTGTCCAAATTGAACAATATTTGAGATACTGTTTTATAACTACTACAACCATCAGAAACGTTGGAACAGAATAGAAAATAAAAAAAAATAAAGCTACAAATCTGTAGAACAGCCACAAATTTGTAGAACAGCTACAAATCTGTAGAACAGCCACAAACCTGTAGAACAGCCACAAATCTGTAGAACAAACAAATCTGTAAAACAGACACAAATTTGTAGAACAGCTACAAATCTGTAGAACAGCCACAAATCTGTAGAACAAACAAATCTGTAAAACAGACACAAATTTGTAGAACAGCCACAAATCTGTAGAAAAACAACAAATCTGTAGAACATCCACAAACCTGTAGAACAGCCACAAATCTGTAGAACAGCCACAAATCTGTAGAACAGCCACAAACCTGTAGAACAGCCACAAATCTGTAGAACAGCCACAAATCCATAGAACAGCCACAAACCTGTAGAACAGCCACAAATCTGTAGAAAAACAACAAATCTGTAGAACATCCACAAATCTGTAGAACAGCCACAAACCTGTAGAACAGCCACAAATCTGCAGAACAGCCACAAATCTGTAGAAAAACAACAAATCTGTAGAACAGCCACAAATCTGTAGGACAGACACAAACACAAATCTGTAGGACAGATCATTTTTTTCTCACCAAATTGAACAATATTTGAGATACTGTTTTATAACTACTACAACCATCAGAAACGTTGGAACAGAATAGAAAATAAAAAAAATAAAGCAGAAAATTTCTTCTTTTCTTTTTTTTTTTGGAAGAAATGGATACTGAAGCTTTGGACCATCCAGAATGTTTTCAACATCAATTCCAAAACCCAGTTTCTGTCATGGTATGGGGTCTGTACATAGATATATTTTTTATGTATTTTACATATAAACTCTACAAAAAATTATTTTCAGTTTAAGTCACTTTGGAGGTCGACCACAGATGAGTATATAGTTACTTTAGTTTGTTTCTGTATTTAAATACATGATTAAGTTATTGTGTTTCGGCGGCTCTTCAGTAAATACAGGCCGGTGCTGTTCTGTGATTAGTCAGAGCTGTAGGGAGGCTGACAATCCGACACCACATGAAGCAAATCCCTGCTTTACAACCTCATTTTACTGCTCATTTTACTACCAATCATTTTCCCAGAATTCACTGAGGACAGGCAGCTGCAGTAAACAAGCTAAAATTGACAACAACAAATAAGCTTTGAGAACATTCCACTGCTTTCTGTAATTACTAAAGAACATAGTACTGTACTTTTATTTTTAGTTCTTCAGTGCTACATTTTACAATAAACTACATGCAATACTTAAGTACTAAAAATGTACAATACTTTAGTACTTCCAACAATTTAACCTCTACTCAAGTATTTTTTTGATAGAGTACTTTTACTCAAGTCTCTGGTACTAGTACATGTCTGATACATGTCTAAAATACTAAAAGTATCAACTCAAGCTTTTTTACTCAAGTAAAAGTGTCATAGAACTGGTTTCACATCTGTACTTAAGTAAAAAAATGCTATATCTAAACGCTACTGGAGTATTATTTTTACTTCACTACTAGAATCAACTTTTTTTTTCTTTTTCTTTTATAAAAGCACTGGTTTCAAAACTACTTAGAGTATAAAAATAAAAGCAATCTAAGAGGGAAAAATGCCTAATTTTGCTTACACAGATGCACTAACTGCTTGTCCATAAACAGCCAAAATTCTAGTTTATTAAATATTTACCAAAGAGTGCCAAAAACGTCTCCAAGTGTCCCAAATTGTTTCCAAATGGCAAAAAGTTTCCAAATGCACTTCTCTATATGACCCACAATTAATAATTTAATAGATAATAATAAACAGAGCTACATATATTATGCATATAATACAGCTCTGGAAAAAAATGAAGAGGTCACTTCAGTTTCTGAATTAGTTTCTCTGATTTTGCTATTTATAGGTTTAAGTTTGAGTAAAATGAACATTGTTGTTTTATTCTATAAACTACAGACAAAATTTCTACCAAATTCCAAATAAAAATATAAAGTCATTTAGAGCATTTATTTACAGAAAATGAGAAATGGCTGAAATAACAAAAAAGATGCAGAGCTTTTAGACCTCAAATAATGCAAAGAAAACAAGTTCATATTCATAAAGTTTTAAGAGTTCAGAAATCAATATTTGGTGGAATAACCCTGGTTGGTTTTTAATCATAGTTTTTTCATGCATCTTGGCATCATGTTCTCCTCCACCAGTCTTACACACTGCTTTTGGATAACTTTATGCTGCTTTTCTCCTGGTATATATATATTTAAGCTCCAGGATCTCCAGGAGATTGAGAGACGTGCAGCCGGTGGGGGAGGGTAGATGGTGAGTAGATGGTGATGAGGCCAAACACAGAGGAAAGGAATGCCTCTGCCTGAGAACGGGTAGAACGAGTGAACAGAGGAGGAGAAAAGGAGGAGACATGGGTCGAGAGGAGGAGGAGGAGGGAGTAGATGTTTGCATTTGTGTGTGTGTGTGTGTGTGTGTGTGTGTGTGTGTGTGTGTGTGTGTGTGTCATGTGTACGCGTGGCTGTGGTTCAGACTGTTGAATGGAAGGGCCTTGTGCAGCTTCAGTCCAGCGGCAGTAGCCTGCTCGCTCTGCAGTGAAGCACATGTACAACCCGAGTGTGTGAGTGTGTGCACGAGTGTGTGTAAGTGTGTGAGTGTGTGTGACCCCGTGTGACAGCGTTGACAACTAGCCAAGGCAGCCGGCAGCGTGCTGAGCGCCAGGGGGCATTAATTATACCTTGCGGCAATCGATAATATTCGTAGAAGCCCAATTTCTTGGCAGGGACTCCTACTTCAATTTCTTAACTGCCATGAATTTCTGGAGTTCCCCCTGCCAGCATCTCACCTTGCTGCTGCCACTGCCGCTGCCACTTCTGCTGCCACTTCTGCTGCCGCTGTGGCTGAGCCCTCCTCAGCAGGTAGAAGCCCACCCACAATGCCTGGACTACAAGCCTCCGTTCCAGCCTCTAGAGCCGCTGGTCTTCTGCAAGGAATACGCCAAGTTTGGATGCTGTGATTTGGACAGGGACAACCAGATTTCCCGGCAGTTCTACCAGATTATGGAGTACTTTGATCATTCCGGTTTCATGGTCTGTGGGAAGTACATCCGAAACATTCTGTGCCAGGTAAGAAAGATGTCTTGGATTGGTCTGGCTTTGGGTCAGGGATGTCAATCGACAAGCATGACAAGCACATGATGCAATTCATGCTGAGTTTTGGTTATGATCATTTTTGACACTAAGTGATGATGAAAAGCAAAAGATCAAAAGGCATGCAACGTGATCTAAAAGTTTTGTTGCATTGTATTCCGCTCTGTATTTTGGCCTAGTTAGTTTCGGTTTCATACTGTAGTTTAGTGACTGATTGCAGTAAAAAAATATTATAACATCCTGTTGCCCTGTCATCATCACTAATGTGAGTACAATGTTTTAAAGTTAACTGAACAAGTTGCATTTCTTTATAAAGGTGTTGTGCCGAATTATGCCTCCCTAACAGAATCTGACACAATCCTGAATAGATACAAGTGTGTCTATTTAGATTTCTTAAATTTCTGTTTACAAATAAAGGTTAATCTACAGTTACAGTAGGTACAGAATCACCAGTGCCGTAATCTGTTGTACCCGTACTGCTCTGTAATTAATCTACAGTTACAGTAGATACAGAATCACCAGCACCTGTAATCTGTTGTACCCATACTGCTCTGTAATTAATCTACAGTTACAGTAGATACAGAATCACCAGCATCGTAATCTGTTGTACCCGTACTGCTCTGTAATTAATCTACAGTTACAGTAGATACAGAATCACCAGCACTATAATCTGTTGTACCCATACTGCTCTGTAATTAATCTACAGTTACAGTAGATACAGAATCACCAGCACTGTAATCTGTTGTACCCATACTGCTCTGTAATTAATCTACAGTTACAGTAGATACAGAATCACCAGCACTGTAATCTGTTGTACCCATACTGCTCTGTAATTAATCTACAGTTACAGTAGATACAGAATCACCAGCACTGTAATATGTTGTACCCGTACTGCTCTGTAATTAATCTACAGTTACAGTAGATACAGAATCACCACTGTAATCTGTTGTACCTGTACTGCTCTGTAATTAATCTACAGTTACAGTAGATACAGAATCACCAGCACCATAATCTGTTGTACTTTCATTTTTAATTGGTTAGTCAACCTATAATGTGATGATTTATGATGTGATTTGTGTTTATAGTGAAGAGATTGCATCATATGTTGCTATTTACTGTGTACAGCATGCACTAGAAGGAACATTTTTGTTAACATGGTGTTATTTTTTGTTTAAGAATGCATGCAGATAAAAGGCATGGTAACCGATTTGTTTAATAAACAGTTGTGTAATTTGTTTTATATACTGTATCTCTAAAGACCAAACACTCTCATATCTCCTATTGTTTTGTCTACAAAGGCAGAATAAGAACAAGACAGACTATTAGCTAGATTTGCTTTGCAAGGACACTTAATATCTTAATACTAAGGTATGTATGACTAATATATGATTCAGGATTGTTTATAGAGCAGCACGTCTCTTGGCAATAAATGCACGAGGTTTTAGAGCAGAAGTGTATCATTATGTGAAACCGGATTCTTTCTGTGAACTTTGACTCACTGCTGTCTCATGCTTATACTGTATCTGGATGGACACCATGAAAAAATGGATAAAATGAATATTTCAATAAAAATTCTGGATGTTTTCCCAATGCCAATTATTTTTACATTGCTTTTAGGTTGCTAAAAGGACCAAAATTTGGTCAGACCAAAAGAGGTGGTTTTGGTGTGGATTGACTAATCCATGGTTTGATTTGTTTGCAAAGTGAAACACCTTTTTGGACGGTTCTATGGTAAAAACACCAGTTGAAAAAAATTACCTTGCAATTTTTAACATTTCCTGCATGTAAATTCCCTTTTTTTCACAAAATAAAATTGTGAAAACTCTCGAGCCGTTTTAAAATATAAAGATCTAGGAACAAATTGTTAATTTTAAAAAAAGTTAGTATTTTTTTTTTTTACTATAAAACTTCTTCTGCTTGCCTTAACCAGTGTAATCAACATATAATTAGAAAATTGTTCATTTCTTATGTATAAGTAGTGAAACATTAAATAACTAGTAAATTATCATGATTGAACCATGACACTATTACACCATAACAGTAAATATTGATGGTATAATTAGTATTGGAGTGAGTAAAAAAATATTTACACTACTTGTTAGGATTTTTTGGGGTTTTAGACACCTTTTGGATAATTAAATATGCATTGGGTCAAATTGGGTTCAACAGATTACAGTGCTGGTGATTCTGTATCTACTGTAACTGTAGATTAATTACAGAGCAGTACGGGTACAACAGATTACGGTGCTGGTGATTCTGTATCTACTGTAACTGTAGATTAATTACAGAGCAGTATGGGTACAACATATTACAGTGCTGGTGATTCTGTATCTACTGTAACTGTAGATTAATTACAGAGCAGTATGGGTACAACAGATTACAGGTGCTGATGATTCTGTATCTACTGTAACTGTAGATTAATACTTATTTCCGTGGGGAATATGAAAACACACACACCTCAACTTTGGTTCAGGACGTGTGGTTGGTGAGGTAAACCCTGCATCCCTTCAGCACTTGGAAAGGAAGCTTTACTGAATGATAGCCTTTATTTGGGGATCTACAGTATTGCAGCTACAGGGAGCTGCTTGTGGCTCTGTGGAGAAGAAAAACATCCTCTTCCTGTCCAATCAGGGTCAGGATATTCCATATTCCCAGAGAGAGGCACTGGCATAGTGTGAGAGAGATCAATTAATTGGATATTTAGAAATGAAAGTAGATATAGACATCAAGAAAAAGCAAAAAAGCGAGCAGTAAATAGGTTTTAATGAAACAGCTGCTACGGGTTACTGGTTTTAGACATTTTAACTAATTTCCTCATTATTGTGCAAAATCCTTGTGCCTATAAAAAGTAGCTTTCTATGAAATTCAATTTCTAAATATTTTATTCCTAGACATTTAGAAACATATTTTATGGAGTACATTTAGCATTACATTTGGATACAATAGGAAAAGAGCTGCCAGATTCACATTATGTCAAAAAGCAAAAACAATGGCAAAAATAAAGATACAAAGTTAATTTATTTCAGTAATTCAGTTCAAAATGTGAAACTCATATTCTATATAGATGTATTAAACACAGAGTGATCTATTTTAAGCGTTAATTTATTTTATTATTGATGATTATGAAGCTTACAGCCAATAAAAAAACAAAAATCAGTGTCACAGAAAATTAGAATATTATATATTAAGACCAATTGGTACTTTTAGAGCAGTGTGGGCAGTGTGCCAAGTCCTGCTGGAAAATGAAATCCTCATCTCTATAAAACTCTAAACCATCACTGATTGGTGGAAACTTCACACTAGACCTCAAGCAGTTTGGACTGTGTGTCTCTCCACTCTTCCTCCAGACTCTGATCTCTTGATTTACTTTAAATGAAATGTAAAATTTACTGATGATCAGTGATGGTTTGGAGAGTCATGTCTGTCATCTGCTGGTGTTGATCCACTGTGTTTTATTATCAAGTCTAAAGTCAGTGCAGTTTTGTTTTCCCACAAAATCTTACAGCACTTCATATCTTACAGCTTCCCTCTGCTGAAAACAACTTTTATAGAGATGCAGATTTCATTTTCCAGCAGGACTTGGCACACCGCCCACACTGCCAAAAGTACCTATTGGTCTTATATGTAATATTACAATTTCCTGAGACACTGATTTTTGGGTTTTCATTGGCTGTAAGCTTCATAATCATCAACAATAAAAGAAATAAACACTTAAAATAGATATTGTACATCAACAATAAACAGAATAGTAAATAAAATAACATTGCTGTTCCCGTAAATGAGCTGCTGGAGCTCCTTCACAGCGTCAACCAGCAGCTCAGTTTCCTCTGCTGAGAAGAGTTTGTTGGACACGTCCAGGTAGCTGCACCGTTACAATAGCAATCCACCAAAGTCAGAGCTCACCTGATTCTACTCTTAAAGAGAATGATGAGCAAGTGACACTCTGATTGGTATATTATTTGACGTTACGCCCAAAATTAACCACACCCATGATTAATTAATGAGGAAAATTAGTACATGACTTTTGCCTTGCGTTTCGAGATGCACAAGGTGTACTTTTCCCGTCGTTATGATAGCAAAGACACACTGACATGCTCTAAATCATGATTGCTAAAATAGGGTCCTTTATGTTAGATTGGTAAATTTGAATTATCTAATCAATTAATGCTGGTACTTCCTTATTATTATCATTTTTTTAGACTGACGGGTTTCTGATGGGATGGGCGTGTCCTTGGTGATTTTCTGAGTGGTGTCCATTGGTCAGTTTAACACTAAACATAGACTAAATCAACCAAAAACAGATAAAAGGCAGATGATAGATACACAACACCACCAGAAAATACATTAGAATGTCTAAAAACATTCAGATTAGTTATTTAAATTAAATTTAAATTTGCTGCATTAAAAAATGAATGTGTTAAAAGTTTCCAGATTAATTGTAATTGTTAAAATGTTCATTTTGACAGCACTAATTACATATATCTCAATCCGTGACCTTTGTTTCCACATCCCAGGCCAGCGTTTAGACACATCTGAGTAGCTGATGGGTTTTAGAGCCCCAGTGGAATGCGCCAAATGGGGTGCCGTGGTGTTTGGGGGCATGCACCATCTGTTTCCAATCTGAGCTAAAGCCAGCGGGATTCTGACGGATCAGAAATCTCAATTACCTCCAGAGCTTCTCAATTACAGACTGTCTGCAATCCAAACACAAAGCATAGAGAGAAAAGAGAGAAAAGGGGCCAGTAGACCAACAGAAGTGAAAACAGGATAAAAAACAGTAGAATAAACAGAGAGATTGATGGAAAAATCGTGGAGAGAAGAGTATTGAGGAGTCTGAGATGGGCTGCTGATTAGATGATGGTCTGTTCTCTCAGATCGCTGAACTGATGCTGGTTTTAAAAAGGTGGTTTTGGCTGAAAATAAGAGTAAAGCTCTGCTTCCATCTCCCTTCAGGTCCCCTTTGTGTTTATTCCAGCTAACCCAATTACAGAGCTGCAGAACAATGGATTTGGAAGTGAAAGGGGCCTGAAAGTATAGAGCTGCTTTACAGTGAAAAAACCTTGTGGAAACTCGTTTTTGCTTTCTTTAAACAAGCTTTTTTAATCTCCTACATTTTAGTAAAAAGTCAAGATGTCCTTCTTTACTTTACACTATTGGAGAAACTGATGTTGCAATATTTATTGTTCTGCGATGATATTAAAAATGTCAAAATTTCACCAGATTTCCAAAGGTATTAATGATCTATTGGGTTGAGATACTGTTTCTAAACTTACTTATCAGCATCTTATCATCTCCAATACAGTAGAATGCTTTATAGTTCTATATTTACAGACTATATGTTACTTCTTTTTCTCTGAAAAAAAAAAATGTATACAGTGATTCAGGGACGGTAGATAAAGTAAAGTCAGTGGGAGACAAGTGGGCTCTATTTTAGCGATCTACAGCTTGATTTAGGGCAAGATAATTTGCCTTTGCTATCGTAATGATGGGAAAAGTACACCTTGCCATGTATTAATTCTCTTAATTGATCATTAGTGTGTTAATGTGTTAAGAACCTGGCTCTTAAAGGTAAAGATATGCAAGGGATACACTGATTGGTTTATTGGTTTATGACTATTGATTTTTACATTTACAAAACTCTGCATTCCAATGAAACATTGAAATGGAACGAAATACATGGGGGGAGTAATTACATATAAAAGTTTAAAAGAATCGATAGAATATAAAAATTATAAACAAACCTTTAACATGAAGTTTTAACATGACTTATAACATCAGTCCAAAGGTGAATTGTTGTCACCTTAGCGCTGTAAAAAAATGTCCGTAAAAATTATTTTAAAAAAATTTTTTGCTATCGTAACGACGGGAAAAGTACACCTTGCGCAGCTCGAAATGCGCAAAAGCCATGTACTAATTCTCTTAATTAATCATGGGTGTGGTTAATTTTGGGCGTAACGTGAAATACACCAGTAAATCAGAGCGTCTCTTGCTCATCATTCTCTTTCAGAGTCAGGTGAGCTCTGACTTTGGCGGATTGCTATTTTAACGGTGCAGCTACCTGGATGTGTTCAACAAACTCTTCTCAGCAGAGGAAACTGAGCTGCTGGTTCACAATGTGAAGGTGCAGTATTAGCATTAGCCATTAACTACACTAGGTGTTAGCTCTTTCGCTGTTCAGGGATGAGTATTATCAGACTGTAGCCTGCTGCTAACTCTGGCTAGCACTGCTGGAGCAGCATTAGCATTAGCCTCTAACCGTGCTAGCTCACCATTTAGAGGTTAGTCTATTGGACTGTAGCCTGCATGTTTACCGTGTTAAAACAAACTTATATCGCTCTGGTTTACCGGAGCACTCAGGGTTACTCCGTGTAGAGCTGCTGGGTGGAATTATTTGGAAAGACTGGGGAATGAGATGCAGAAGGGGGTAAAAAATATACCAAAATATAGCTAAACATGTGATGTATGTGATTTACTGTAATGTTTGAATATTAGACGTGTCCAAATTGGGTCTGAATCGGTGTTTCTGATTGTTTCTGAGTGTGTGTCTGGAAGGAGATTTTTCCAGTGATTGCTTTTGATGTTATATTTTGTTTTCCAGTTTATGAGGATGATTTTATTGACGTTGACCAGCGACATCTAGAATATTCTATTGTTTTCTGGTGTTGTGTTAGTGGTTTCTTATTGGTTGATGTGTCTCCCAGTAGGGAGAGTAATGGTGTTGGGTGGTATTGGGTTAGAACTATACACTCACAAAAAATTATGAGTAAAGTTTACTTAAAAGTTTTGCAACTTTTTGCAGTTGCTTTTTTAAGTAATTTTTTTACTTAATTTATGTTTACTGAATCAATCATTTCTTTTAGTAAACTTTACTTTCTTTAATTTCTGCATACCATAACATACCTAATAACAATTACTTAATTTAAACAATATTACTCAAATAATTTATGATATATAATAAATTATAATTAATTAATATTTAAATTTAAATATTTTTGGTCTCAAAACATGGATGGCATGTTATACATTCTTTTTAGTATAATGAAAAAATAATATATATTACGTGCCATCCATGTGTTCAGACAGTGAGACTTGGTCTGTTTACAAAATCAATCTTTGAGATTATGCAAATATTTGAATGTGTGTTTTAACTAAAATTATAAATAATAATATTGTATAAATTAAGTTATTGAGTAATATTTTATGCAGAAATTACTAAAGTGGAATAAAAGAAACATTTAAATCTTAAAACTGAGTTGAAGTTACTTAAATTTATCTGAAATTAAATATACTTTAAAAAAGCAAATGCAGAAAGTTGTGAAACTTTTTTTAAGTAAAGTTTACACATCATTTTTTTTCAGTGAGAGATATGAGGGTGATGATGACTTCTTTCCAGAACTGGTTAACAGGTGTGCAGTGCCACATAGTGTGGATATATTTATCCGCTGTGTGTACAAATAGTTTTTTTGAGTTTGTGAATGCTATTTTATACATTTTATGTTTTGGTGTAGTGTACTCGGTGGATACCTTTTATACTGGATGAGTTTTAAATTAATGTTTCTGACCAACCTGAACCCAGAAATCAGCATTAGGAGTTAATGATAAATCTTCTTCCCAGCCATAAGTTCAAATACTCCTTACTATGAGAAAGAGCCAAACTCTATTACTGTCTGGCAGATGTTTAAGAGCTGAAAAGTCAGTGGGTTCAGTTCTACAGCTCTTCATTCCTCTACAGTCGGTACTTTCACCCAAATACACACCAGCGCCAGAACCTTACATAATCCACCCTGTGATCCTTTAACACACACCTTAAATATAACCCTGCTAATGGGTTTGTGTTTAGTTTGAATTGTGCAGAACAGCAGTATTTCTCCAGACTGTATCAAATACTGCCAACTCATATTACCACCAATAAATTTACCCAAACTGCTCCACTCTACTTTTATTTCTACTAAGTCATTACAGCAGTCGTTTGGGCTGATTTCCTGCCGGGTTGCCGAGGTTCTGGGCCGGTTGCTGGGAGCAGCCCAGTCTGGATGGGTGTAGAGTTGTGGTTGAGAGGTAATAAAGGCCTGGACCAGCCAAAGTGCCCATGAGCCGCTGTATTTTTAGCCCCACAAGATCCTCACCAGCTACCGGACTGAATGCTGGGAACCCGACATGAAAGAGAGAACGTGCAGAGAGGCACGTTTACTGAAGGAAAGAGGGAGAAAAAAAACAACGTTTAGTGCGAGAGAAAGAGAGAGAGAGAGAACAAGTGAACAACATTAACACACTCAGTATCTGTTTCTGTATTAGCCATAGCTCTATAGTTTGTGCCCATCACATTCTTATATTCATAAATTAGTACCTGTTATATTAGCCATAGTTCACATTAATTCTCTGTACTGTTTTTGTTCTGTTATTTGTTTGTTGTTTGTTTGTACTGAGCGGGTCAACCCGAGTAGGATGGGTTCCTCGGACTGAGTCTTGTTTCCTTCCAAGGTTTCTTCCTCTTAAAGGGAGTTTTTTCTTGCCACTGTGTCACCATAAAATCAGCATCTCTGTGGTGCTGCTCATAAGAGGCGTGGACCTGTTTTTCCTGTAAAGCGGCTTTGTGACAACCTTTGTTGTAAAAAGCGCTATATAAATAAAATTGAATTGAATTGAATTGAATTGAACAACAAACAAGTTGTACAGTTAATCTATCCAAAGTATTATAATCTGTATTAAATCTATTTAAGATTTTTGTTTTTCAGTAAAGGAGGGAGAGAAGGTGGAAGCATTCTCCATAAATTCAGATGATTGTAATCTGTGTCCAAAGACAAATGAAAAGGACTGTAAAACACACTTAAAATCCTTTAATTTCCTTATGTATTAATTCTGGTTGTGCTTACTGGCCTCAAACATAGCACTCATCTGCCATTTCAGTTAAAATATTCCAAAATTCAATAATCTGAGCTTACTTTAAATAAACAGAAGCTATTTTCTCACCCAAATAAAGAGTTTTCAGGAGAGGAATCTGTGTAGACTAACATCCAGCACTCGATTGACTTTAAAAGAAAATCGTTTTTTTAAGAATTACAGTTTTGTTTTTTTAGGCACAGCCCAGCGACAAGACCTGCTGAATTCGGCCACCTTATTTTATCTTAAAATACCCTACATTAACTATTCAAATATATACCTAAGCTTTTATTCTACTTCTAAAAACTCTTAACATGATACTGGTTTCTAAATAATGTGTGTAATAATGCATATTTTCTTATCACTTTTTTTGTGTGGATTGTGTATTTGCCCGACATTGCATTTGTCCTGTATCATCTGTTTACCGATTACGTAAGGAAAACATGGCGACAACCCTTTTTACTTCGATTTAGGCATCCTTAGTAGTGTCGCTTAATGCGCCTTATAATGTGGTGCGACTTATGTATGAAAATTGACCCGTTTATTGATACTGCGCCTTATTGATCTGGTCGCCTTTTAGTACGGACAATACGGTAGTAGATTTAGCGTATAAAGTTATCCTAAAGCAGTGTGCAAGACTGGTGGAGAAGAACATGATACCAAGATGCAGAAAAACCAGGATTATTTCACCAAATATTGATTTCTGAACTCTGAACATCTTCTTTGCATTATTAATTCTGCCCCATGGTAATGTTTTTTCCTAAACCTGTCCGATGTTCTCTCCTGTAGGAATGTTCTCCGTACGCAGCTCACCTGTACGATGCTGAGGACGCTAACACCCCCATGCGGGAGCTCCCCGGACTGTGCCGCGGCTACTGCAACGATTACTGGCAGCAGTGCCGGTACAGCCTGAGCCTGCTGACCAACAACAACATCACCGAGACCATCGAGGAGAACCAGGAGAAGTTCTGCGACTACCTGGAACTGAAGGACCCGGAATACTGCTACCCAAACGTTCTGTCCAGCGACGAGCTGAACGCCAACCTGGGGAACGTCCAGGCCGACCGCAAGGGCTGCCTCCAGCTCTGTCTGGAGGAGGTAGCTAACGGTCTCCGTAACCCCGTAGCGATGATCCACGCCGACGACGGTTCTCACCGCTTCTTCGTAGCCGAGCAGCTGGGCTACGTGTGGGTGTACCTGGCGAACGGCTCCAGGATCGACAGGCCCTTCCTGAACCTCACCAGGGCCGTGCTGACGTCGCCGTGGGCCGGGGACGAGCGGGGCTTCCTCTGCATGGCTCTGCACCCCCGGTTCAGCGAGGTGAAGAAGGCCTACGTCTATTACTCAGTTTCTGTTAAACGACAGGAGAGGATCCGGATCAGCGAGTTCACGCTGTCCGACACCGACATGAACATGCTGGACCACTCGTCTGAGAGGTGAGACAGCTGTGATTTAACCCTAAACATACTGCGCCATTTTTCCAGAAATGTATGTGTGTGGTATCTGTGTGAGGTTGCTATCGCATCTGTGTGGGTATCTGATTCGGTTGTTGTGGTATCTGTATGGATTGATGTGGTATCTGCGTAGGGTTGCTGTGGTATCTGTGTGGGGTTGCTGTGGTATCTGTATGGATTGATGTGGTATCTGTGTGGGGTTGCTGTGGTATCGGTATGTATTGATGTGGTATCCGCGTAGGGTTGCTGTGGTATCTGTATCAATTGATGTGGTATCTGCGTGGGTTGCTATGGTATCTGTGTGAGGTTGCTATCGCATCTGAGTGGGTATCTGATTTGGTTGCTGTGATATCTGTATGGGTTGCTGTGGTATCTGTGTGTGTTGCTGTGGTATCTGCGTGGGTTTTCAGGCGTCTGTGTGGGTTGCTGTGATATCTGTATTCATGGTTTGATGTGGTATATGTGTGGGTCGCTGTGGTATCTGCAGGTATTGCTGTGGTGTCTGCATGCATGGGTGGATGTGGTATCTACAAGTATTGCTGTGGTATCTGCATGCATGCGTTGATGTGGTATCTGTGTGGAATTATGTGGTATCTGCATCGGTTGCTGTGGTATCTGTGTGGGTTGCTGTGGTATCTGTATGTGTTGCTGTTGTATCTATTTGGATTGCTGTGGAATCTGCATGCATGGGTTGCTGTGGTATCTGTATGGGTCGATGTGGTATCTGTATGGGTTGCTGTGATATCTGTATGGGTTGCTGTGGTATCTGTGTGTTGCTGTGGTATCTGCGTGGGTTTTCTGGCGTCTGTGTGGGTTGCTGTGATATCTGTATTCATGGTTTGATGTGGTATATGTGTGGGTCGCTGTGGTATCTGCAGGTATTGCTGTGGTGTCTGCATGCATGGGTGGATGTGGTATCTGTGTGGAATTATGTGGTATCTGCATCGGTTGCTGTGGTATCTGTGTGGGTTGCTGTGGTATCTGTATGTGTTGCTGTTGTATCTATTTGGATTGCTGTGGAATCTGCATGCATGGGTTGCTGTGGTATCTGTATGGGTCGATGTGGTATCTGTATGGGTTGCTGTGATATCTGTATGGGTTGCTGTGGTATCTGTGTGTTGCTGTGGTATCTGCGTGGGTTTTCTGGCGTCTGTGTGGGTTGCTGTGATATCTGTATTCATGGTTTGATGTGGTATATGTGTGGAATTATGTGGTATCTGCATCGGTTGCTGTGGTATCTGTGTGGGTTGCTGTGGTATCTGCATGTGTTGCTGTTGTATCTATTTGGATTGCTGTGGAATCTGCATGCATGGGTTGCTGTGGTATCTGTATGGGTTGCTGTGGTATCTGTATGGGTCGATGTGGTATCTGTATGGGTTGCTGTGGTATCTGTATGGGTTGCTGTGGTATCTGTATGGGTCGATGTGGTATCTGTATGGGTTGCTGTGGTATCTGTGTGTTGCTGTGGTATCTGCGTGGGTTTTCTGGCGTCTGTGTGGGTTGCTGTGATATCTGTATTCATGGTTTGATGTGGTATATGTGTGGGTCGCTGTGGTATCTGCATGTGTGGGTTGATGTGGTATCTGTGTGGGTTGTTGTGGTGTCTTATTCGTTATTTTTTCAGCATTATGTTTAAATATATGACTATCCTCTGTCTTACCCAGCGAGGTCATTGCTGTTATTTGTTTTATTTAGTTTTATTCAGTGAAGGACTAACTGCATTCTCTCCGCTGATAGAAGTTCAGTGATATGATGTATGTTTTGTCTAACAGGACGCTTCTGGAAGTTGTGGAACCAGCATCCAATCACAATGGAGGACAGTTGCTGTTTGGATTGGACGGATATCTTTATATATTTATAGGAGATGGAGGCAGAGCTGGAGATCCCTTTGGCCTGTTCGGGAATTCTCAAAATAAGTAGGTAAAACCCTAAATAAACATTTTTGGCTGATCTGGATACTCTGATTTACTGCAAAAGTACCAGTCAAAGGTTTTGTTACTTATTTGTTAATATAAGTTATTTTTACCTACATTGTACATTTAATAATGAAATCATCCAAGCTATGAAGAAAAAGATATCAAATCTGGCTGGTAACACTGATAAACTTATCCTTATTCTGATGAGTGCCAGTTCCATCATTTTCAATGTTTTTACTCAAATATTCACTATTCACTGTATACCTGTAACTCTACCTCTTCACTAATTTACAACTGATGCTCTCAAACTCTTTATTAAGAGACAAGAAATTCAAGTAATTAACTCTTGATGAGTTCAGCACAGCTGTTAACTGAAAGCCTGAATTCCAGGTGACTCTACCTCATAAAGCTGACTGAGAAAATGTAGCAGAGATGTGTAAAACTGGTGAATCCCACCATCGGGCCATTATTATTACAAAATACTGGATAAAGTAACTGCATGATCCACATAATGTTGCATTATCCTAAGAGCTATAGCTATTAGTACAAAAAAAATAAAAGTGAAACAAATAAAGCCTGTGGCATTATTTGGAGTAATGAGGCCTGTAAACAGTGTTTTTTAAATTCACAGATTTCCTTAATCTTATGCAGATTAATGCATGACTAATGCTCGTTAGTCAAATTAGGCTTGAACGGCTGTCAGTAGGTAGAGAGAACAGGGTTTAATGTCCTAGAAAATGAAGCTGCTGGTTAATGATGACCTTTGACAATAAGTGGAGCTGTCTCTTAGCATTTTACCAGCATTAGCCACATGCTTTAGCATTTACAGAACGATCGCTGTTACACAAAATTCTAGTATCTTCAGAATGTTTGAGAGTGATTACAGTATTATAGTGAAATAATTAAGGTTTATTGGATTAAATAATTGGTTGAAACAATTGAAAAGATGCTCCCTCTAGTACCCAGTTGGTTTCACTATTCTGGATCTTAGATGAGATTGAGAGGGTTGGGATTGGAGGTTCTACAGGTTCTGTATGGATCCTGCAGCACATTTACCCACAGATGTTGCTACATCTGGGCTTGTAGATCCTGTAGCTCTACACTCGTAGGTTGAAGCTAAAGCTTAGTCCCAGCTGCTCCATAAATGCTAGATTGATGATAAAGTCTTTCAGCTGGGCAAAATTCAAGTCTTCAGGTTCAGCATAGAGACATGTCTAGCAGTCAATGATCTCTCACCAGGAGGTACACTACCCAAAGATTGTCTCTGGGAGGATTTTGCTAAGGCTAGGGTGAAGCAATTTTACACCTTTTTTTGTTTCTTTCTTTTTTTTTAGCTTGTTTTAACATGGCAATCGCTCAGGCTACAGTCCGATATACTCACCTCTGAGTGGCGAAAGACCTAGCGCTTAGCGTGGTTAGCAGGTAATGCTAATGCTGCTCCAGCAGTGCTAGCCAGGGTTTTGTAAAAGATTATTTGCATAAAAGTGACAGAGCCCTTAAATGGCTTATTCTAAAATGGAGTATAAACTGGTGAGATCTTTATTCTTATGTGAGAGTATTTAGAGAGGCTTTGGAAGTCTGGAATACCTTTATCAGTAGACAGCAGACTTTGTCTAAGAGAGGGATCTATACCTACTGTCCGTGGCAAGTCAGCAGATGAGGGGGAGATGTTAGAACTTTCACATAATGAATTTTGTACTTCTTTCACAGTTAAGCATGAACTAGCTTGTACAAGCTAACACCAGCATGTGGTAAACCCTCTGTATAAACATGCGGTCGATAAAGTTGAATCTAATGTAATTTGCATAAAAGTGACAGAGCCCTTAAATGGCTCGTTCTAAAAGAGACTAAAACTGGTAAAAATAGAGATGTGAGATCTTTTATATTTATGTAAGACTGATTATTTTTGTTATAAAGACCGTACACAATTCTAACTTGTGTAAAAAGAGGTATAATATGTTCCTCTTTAGTTTAGCAGCAATACTCTGCATTATTTTGACTTTAAATGTCCAAATCAGGCTTTACAAGTCTGGAATACCTTTGGCAGCAGACAGTAGACAGCAGACTTTGTCTGAGGGAGGGATCTTTACTGACTGTCCAGGCAAGTCAGCAGACAAAGGAAGATGGTAGAACTTCCTTGAGTTTTTAAGGTTTCATACATTCCTATTGAAACAGATGCTGTACATTTTCTATCTGGGGCATAATCTTTAATATGTCTTTCTAATCTCTAATCTGTAAATCATTGTTGATATTCTGTAAATCATGTTTATATTCATATTTAAACATTCATATCTATATTCTGCATATTTGTGCAATAAAATTTTGCACTTGTTGCTATTGCACTTCTGGTTGAATCTTATCTAGTTTGTATAAAAGTGACAGAGCTCTTAAATGGCTCATTCTGAAAGGAACTAAAACTGGTAAAAATAGAGAGCGTGAGATCTTTATCTTTATGTAAGACTTATTTTTTGCATAAAGACCTATTCTAACTTTTGTAAATAAAGGTATATTATGTTCCTCTTTAAGGTTAGCAGCAGTACTCTGCATTATTTTGGCTTTAAATGTCCAAATCAGGCTTTAAAATCTGGAATATATTTGGCTTTAAAAAATCAGGCCCTAATTTACCTATTTTGGCTGGTCGTCTGGTTGGCTTCTATTGCGTTTGAAAAACATTTACCCTGAGGAACCCTGAGCGTTGCTTCACTCAGACCCAGCCTCTGCCTCAAAATATTAGCATTGGCTCCAATACCTGGCACTGCCTCCCTGGCAGGGGCGGAGCTAGCAGTGCCCAGCGAATCTACAGAGCGGCACAGTGCCAGTCTAAAACTCACAACAGCTCACAGTTCAGACTTTAGAAGAAGACCCGCCATACCCACACGCTGTAGGCTATGGGTTTAGAGCCTCGGTGCCAGGATGGAGGATCAGTGGGCAATACTCTGGATAAAGTCCAGGCTGAGATATGGAGGCTACATGTTAAATGTCTCAGTGTGGCGAACAGTGACTTTGTCAAGAGTACAACAAGCTATTGAAGTCGCAGTTACGTGAAAAACCTACGGAAAGATACAGTTCAAAACATACAGAGTCTGAGAGACACTCAGTAACCGTTAAAAATGTGGCCAAAATCTAAATTCAGTGTTTTTTATGATCTCTGCTGGATTTTCTCAGTCAGCTTTATGATGTAGAGTCACCTGAAATTCAGGCTTTCAGTTAAAGGAGAACCCCAGGGAGAAAATAGACTTTTGTTGTAGTAAAACATGATAAAAAGTTCATGTTATCTTTGATGAATAGCACACCTCCGTTCTCCCACAGTGCACACAGATCCAGAAATTTTAAGTTTGTCCAAAAACATCCTTCAGACTGGGAGATACGGGGCATAATTTACCCTGATAAATCACTTTTTACACCGTTATCCAGCTCAAAGTAGCTCCACACCTCCTTACTAGAATCTGGAGAGCCCTGACATTTAAAACGAGACATTAATAACTTAAAAAGTGCAGAATAAGCTTATTAAAAACCACATAGCCTGCCTCCTGTCACCGGCTGCTGCTGTGCTATGCCAATCTATATTTATTCTATATTTATGTCATTATCAGTACAGTGATGGCGGCGCTCAGAGCTGAAGCTAGCATTGTATAGGATGTAAACAGTGTTTTTAATAAACTTCTTGTGCACTTTTTAACTTTTTAAGTTATTAATGCCTCATTTTAAATGTCAGGGCTCTCCTGTCAGATTCTAGTAAGGAGGTGTTTAGCTACTTTGAGCTGGATAACGATGGAAAAAGTGATTTATCACGATTTATCACCCAGTCTGAAGGGTGTTTGGGATAAACTGTTAACTGAACACTGTGGGAGAAAAGTTCTTATCAAAGATAAGAACTTTTTATCATGTTTTACTACAACAAAAGTCAATTTTACACCAGAGTTCTCCTTTAACAGCTGTGCTGAACTGGTCAAAAGTTAATTACTTGAATTTCTTTTCGCTTAATGTGTTTGAGAGCATCAGTTGTAAAGTTGTGAAGAGGTAGAATATTCTAATGCATATTATGGTAAGAACTACTCAATTAAGTAAAGAAAAAAAATGACTGTAAGAAAAGAGTCAGCCAATCCAAAAAGAGGAATTTCAAGAACTTCGAAGAGCATCAAAAATATTATAATGATGAAACTGGCACTCATCAGAAAAGGTGACCCAGGAAAGGAAGAGCGAGAGTTCCCTCTGTTGCACAGGATAAGTTTACCAGAGTTAACCAGCCTCAGAGTATTTTGGTTTGTTTAACACTTTTAATTTATTACATGTAAAAAACATTTTTTTACTCAGATTTTACATATTATTACATTTTTTGTATTTGTGATTGTAGACAAAAACTGAAAATGGCCAACTTTAGCAAATAAATAAACTCTACTGGATTTATCTTTTTTAAATTGATTTTATAAGTATAAACTACTGAGAAAAAGAAAGGTTAGGATATGAGTTTGAGGTCTGAGAGGCTCTTCAGAGAGAGCAACCATTCATACCACGGTTAATATTGACACAAGGGCATTGTGGGCTGTAGGCAAGCATGTGTGAGGAGAGAGAGAGAAAGAGTGAGAGAAAAAGAAAGAGAGAGAAAGAGAGAGAGATTTTACTCTGCATTACAAATATTTATTTCACAGACAACACACAAAACAAATCAGAAACCGAAATAAACATCAAACAAGAAACTGACAAGATAACAAAGCACAAGACTAGACAATGGAAGATAACCCTGCCCCCTTGTTATCCCCCCCAGGTGTTCCTTTTCTTTCTTCCTGTTTCTTTCTGTGTATACACATTCCCCTCCAAAATTATTGAAACAGAGATTGATCCCTTTATTTCTGCTATAAACTGAAAACATTTGAATTTGACATTAAATGATTATTATGAGACAAAAGATCTACATCATTTTAGCTTTTATTTACATGTATATAAAAGCTACTTATCTAACTATAAAAGCTCAGTCTGTACAGATAAAACCCAGAGCTGAAATTGAGCCTTCAGAAATTCAGCGCTGTTTATTTATCGTTTGAAAAATGAATGTATCATCAGGACACACCTGGACAACAAAACACACCTGACAGCCACATGATGTTCCAATAGTTTTGCTCATAATAAAAATGAATGGGTTCAGACATAAGGTACTGAATCTTCTGAACTGTGCATCACGTCCAGATATAAATACCTGCTGAAATAAAAGCTGAAATGTTGGTATTTTGTCTTGTATTGATCTTTTAATGTCAAACCCAAATGTTTGACATTTCAGTCTACAGCAGGAATATAGGGATTGACCTCACTGTTCCAATACTTTTGGAGGGGACTTTATATAAACAGAAACAGACAAGGAACACCTGGAGAAGATAACAAGGGGGCTAGGTTACGAATGAGACATAGAGTGGGGCTAGGGCGGAGTCAAGAGAGAAACAAGTCAAGAACAGAAAAGACCAAGAAAAGAAGAAAACAAGATAGACAAGGGCTAAGTTGTGACCTCTAAATTATTTATTTTCCTGGTTACTTATACTGTATCTTCCTTCCAAATAGGATTGCGACACCAGCAGCAACAACTTTATGGGAACAGCTATTTTCTTTTTTAACCATTTCTTTGGCATTTAATATATTTCTTAATAAATGGTAAGTCTTATTAATGTTTTATGTCAAACCTAAATGTCTACAGCAGAAATATAGTGATTGACCTCATTCACGTTCCAATACATTTGGAGGGGACTTTATATAAACAGAAACAGACAAGGAACACCTGGAGAAGACAACAAGGGGGCTGGGTTACGAATGAGGCATAGGGTGTGGCTAGGGCGGAGTCAAGAGAGAAACAAGTCAAGAACAGAAAAGACCAAGAAAAGAAGAAAACAAGATAGACAAATGCTAAGGTGTTATTGTTCCTGGTAACTTCTACTGTATCTTCTTTTCAGTTAGCATTGCGACACCAGCAGCAACGACTTTATGGGAACAGCTATTTTCTTTTTTAACCATTTCTTTGGCAATTAATGTATTTCTTGATAAATGGTAAGTCTGATTTTTTTATGTCAAACCCACTTTTTTTAGTCTACAGCAGAAATATAGGGATTGACCTCACTGTTCCAATACTTTTGGAGGGGACTTCATATAAACAGAAACAGACAAGGAACACCTGGAGAAGATAACAAGGGGGCTAGGTTACGAATGAGAGAAACAAGTCAGAAAAAAGAAAGAACAAACTGGTAACTTTTACCTTCCTTCCAAATAGCATTGTGACACAAGCAGCAACGACTTTCTGGGAACAGCTATTTTCTTTTTTAAACATTTCTTTGGCAATTAATATATTTCTTAATAAATGTTGTCTTATTTGAATGATATGTCTTAATATCATTAATATCATTAATATCATACCATGCTTGTGTTTTACAGATCGACTCTACTGGGAAAAGTCCTGCGAGTCGACGTGAACAATAACGAAGACAGCGTCCCCTACGCCATCCCCCCCGATAACCCCTTCATCTCCGAGAAAGACGCCCGGCCCGAGGTCTACGCCTACGGGGTCCGAAACATGTGGCGCTGCTCCATCGACAGGGGAGATCCAATCACGGCTGAGGGGCGGGGCCGAATGTTCTGTGGAGATGTCGGACAGAACAAGTTTGAGGAGGTGGACCTGATTGAAAAAGGTGGAAACTATGGATGGAGAGCAAAAGAGGGATTTTCATGTTACGACAACAAACTGTGTCTCAACTCCTCCCTTGGTGAGCCATCTGTTCAGTACTAATGACAACGTTATGTAGAGTTGCATCTCAAAAAATTTGAATATCATTGAAAAGCTACTTTATTTCAGCAATTCAGTTGAAAATGTGAAACTTATACAATATATTACATCCTCCCGAGACCCGAAGTTTTGCTTGATGTTCATTTTCTTTTTAATTTATTCCAGATAATTTATTCCAAAAATGTATCTTTGTACAGGAAGTCATTTTTGCTTACATGGGGACAGTAGTTAATTGTTAGATTTAGGGATCAGAAGGGCCCAATTAGTCCAAAAACAAAATTTTAGCTTCAAATGCAAAAACTGGATGAGATTTTTTACATGGACTGGCTGTAGAAACTGTTGATTGGGATTCCAGCTATCTTGTTTTCAATCCATTAAGCGTGATGTTGTCATGTGTCCACTAGATGGTACGGGCGGTGTCTCCAAACAAGGCCAAATGGTCAAGATTTTTAAAAAATTCTGAATCAGAGAAACATATATGTCACGTCCACATATGAGGACACTGGGTCTCAAGAGGTTAAAGATGTATTAAACACAGAGTGATCTATTTTAAGCGATTATTTCTTTTACTGTTGATAATTATGAAGCTTAAATCCAATGAAAACCCCAAAATCAGTGTCTCAGAAAATTCTTTAGGCCCCAGGCATGCTTAACCTCCTCTGTCAGTAAAGGCTAATGCTCCTGATCCACATTAAGATGTTTGCTATTTTTACCCTGTTTTCTCAGATGATGTTCTACCCATTTTCGCGTATCCACATAAGCTGGGGAAATCAGTAACAGGTGGTTACATCTACAGGGGCTGCGAGATGCCAAATCTGAACGGACTCTACATCTTTGGGGACTTTATGAGCGGGTAAAGTGGCTACATTTAAGTTATTTAATTTTCTTTTCATATATATATATATATATATATATATATATATATATATATATATATATATATATATATATATATATATATAAATGAGTGCCATTTGCTTGTTATAAGATGGTTACCAAAACTCAGGACATTTTAAAAAGCATGGTTTCTGGAACTCTGGCACTCACTCCTGTTACTGTTACTGAAACGCATCCCTGCTACTCTTTATGTTATAAGTAACAGGACTGAAAATAAAAGGAATAAGTTGTTAGCAAAGATTTGTAAAAAACAAAATAGCTTAATGGCAGCTATGCTAATAGCATGAGGACACTTTGTATTGCTAGCATGCTATTAGCATGTCTGCTCCAAACCTTGTCCCACATCACTACTGCGGCTTTAGCCACATATATATAGTGATGAATTTCTTCAGGATCAATTTCTAAACTTATCTATCTATCTATCTATCTGTCTGCTAATGCTAATGCTGCTAACCTATTCCAGCATGGCTACTACAGTGTTAGAACAGTATGCCGGCTATTGTACATAAACTAACAATTGCATTACACCTGAATTGAATGCTGCTAATTTTTTTTTCCCTTTTTAAACATAACTCTTTTGAATCACAGGCGACTGATGTCTCTGAAGGAGGATCCAGAAACAGGAAGTTGGAACTACACTGAGATTTGCATGGGAAAAGACAAGACCTGCCGCTTCCCCAAACTCATCAACAGCTACTACAAGTACATTATATCCTTTGGTGAAGACGAGGCAGGTAACCCTGAGATATAGCTGTGTGTGAATCTCTTAATTTAACCAAAAACGATCCAATATTATTTCACAAACACAGCATTAGGGATAGCAGTTTGAGTTGGCCCCAGTCCAAAACAATAATGTTATTTTTTCTATTAGAAGCAATTTGTCTGATTGGGGTCATTGTCTTGGTGCATGGCACATGCGTTCTTAAGATTCAGCTCACAGAAAGATGTCCTGATATTTTACAGGGGACATTCTCAGTTTAAATTCCTATTTAGGTGGGATTATTTTCTCAGGGGGACGTTCATTAAAAATATTTCACACTTCCACTCTTTAGTGATAAAACTCCTGCATCCGGACTGCAATTGTAAAAACAGGAGGATCAGTGAGTTTTTAGACTTTTCTCTCGGTCACATGACATCGCGGGGTTCAGTAGCTCCTCCATTTCCACTCGCTGTTGTGTTTTTTTAAATAAAATCACAGAGGATAAAAAAAAACAGTAAAAGAGAAAATTACCCCAGAACCCCCTGAGAAACTAATCCTGTCCAGATAGAGCTTATGATATTATGGGATAAGAAAATAAGAAAAGTAACAAAAATACACTTAAATATTAAGCGTTTGTGGATTTTTGGTTGTAAAGTTTAAATTCCAGCCAGTAAATGGCCTACAGGTAAAAAAGGGAGCTTAAGACCTCTTAAATCTCCATTCTGTTTATGTTTATTTATCTGCTGTATTTTATCTTTATGATTTAGGTGAGCTGTACTTCTTAGCTACAGGAGTGCCGAGTGCTTCTGCCAGAGCAGGAGTGGTGTATAAAATAGTGGATCCATCCAGGTACCCACAATACATACAATACATACAGTACATACAGTAATTAATATAAACAACACGTTAACTTTATTTCAGTCATTTTTGTCCAAATTGTATATTGTATATTTATTATATAGATGTATTACACACAGAGTGATCTATTTTAAGCATTTATTTCTTTTATTGTCTTGTTAGATAGGAACTAACAGCACCAGGAACAGCATGGCAGTTAATTCCTGTGTTATTTGTGTGAATAACACATCAGTGTTTATATACTGTACCCAGTAATTCAGAGCTAAGAAACAAATGGTTAGAATTAGTCTATGGAGGAAAAACACCACCAGCCAAGTACAATTGAGATAGATAGGTGTTTAGATGTTTAGAACAGTTCTGTTCTTTAACCCCGGGGTGGATTTTTTTTTTTTGGACCTGGACTACCCTCCTCTGTCTGTAAGTAACTATATGTTTAAATAGGATCTCCAGTGGATTTGGTGTTTTACAGAGACTCTAAGACTAGGTCAGTGGCTGAACTGCACTTAGCAGGGCATTATTACACATGTTGTAAAGTAATATATGACATTGCAAATACTGTTATTAGTGTAAAAATGTCTTTATTTTAAAATGTTTCTAACTGTTGTTCATCTTGTTGACTCCTGGTGTCGCAGTGCTGTTAACCAATCAGAGGTGATATCAGTTTGCATGTATGAATATTCATGAGCAAGAGCTTTAATCCTATAATTTCTTACCACCACTCCTCCACCGGACTAAAGCAATGTTATACCGGATCACCGGAGCATTAACCAGCCCACAAGGCATTCATTTATACTAGAAACCACAACTACACATTTTAAAATAGACAAAAACAATGTAATGAGACATTTAATAATGCATTATGAACACAGGATTCATAGGGTGTGTTACAAATATGATATATAATCCTATTTATTATTCCTTATCCTATAAATGTGTTTTTTTAAGCGTCTGATATAAATGTTAGTATAAGAATATGGTTCTCCTGGGGTGAATACAGCACTGATGCTCAGGGGACTGGATGAGTTTAATATTACATGATAAGTGCCCTCAGTCCTGTTTATTATGCTGATGTAATTACGCGAGTGTTAGCAGAGCTAACTTTAGCAGCTTCTGAACGAGTGGAGTGTTATCAGTGATGTGTTTCTCCGTGTGGTTTAGGAGAGCGCCGCCGGGAAAGTGCAGCAAGAAGCCGTCGCCGGTTCAAATCAAAGGCAAACTTATTCACTTCCACCCAAAGGCGGGTAAGAGATCCTGCAAACAAACACAAAACGAGTCGTTTCTGATGTGATAATGTGTCCTTTGTGTCGTGGCGTAATTTAAATTTCATCAAATTTAATAAAAACTCTGTGTAACTTTATATTTCTCAAGATTTACTCTGAATAAACACATTATTACACATATACAGTGGCTTGAAAAAGTACAATATTTGCCCCCTTAAAATAGTTTTTACATTTTTGTCATACTTACATTTTTCAGATGATCAAATAAACTTTTAACATCAGACAAATATGACCTGAGTAAAATATAAAAAGCATGGGGGCTCCAAATGGTCCAGAGGGCTTAGCGCTGCACTATGATCAGGAGATTGCCGGTTGGAATCACGGTCGAATGCCGGGCATTTTTAAGGGGTTAAAAGTCACAGTATTTTATATTTTATATACAGTATAACAACTAGCATCACTTCTAAAGACAATTCTATGGAATTAATCTGCTTTTCTTCTTTTCCCAGAGTTTGTGATCAACAAGAAACCTACGACAACGGCTCCTCCAAAAACCAAACCCACTACTAAACCTGGATTAACCATCAATCAAACCAAGGCCAGAACCACGCGAAAGCCTCCGGCCTCAACTACAAGAACCCCGAAACCAACACCCACCCAAAAACCCAGAGTATCCAACCAGAAACCTCAGATTCCCAAACCAAAACCAACCTTCAGACCAGCAACAACAAACCCGGCTGTTCTCAGAAGACTCCAGACTCCAGCTGTTACTACGGTGCATCCACATCTGGACCGAACCACAACCGCAAGACCTGGATATGTCACGACATTGAGGACAAGACATACGACTAGACCTCCGACCACGCCTCGCCGGCCAATCATTCCAACACCAAACCCGTACCGTTTCTCAACCAATCGACCGGTGACCACCCCCAGACCACAGGTATTCTGGACTACAGCTTCCAAACCCACCTCAAAGGTCCAGCAACCCAACTTCACGATCCCCAAATCAGAAGACAAGCCTCCGGAAGGTGCGGCAGGCAAGTCCGACCAACCAGGAGGCAGCTCTCATAAAAGGGGGCGGGGCAAAGGCAGGAAAAGAGGGAAAGGAGGTCGGAGAAGGTCCAGGGCTGGGCAGGTTCGACTGGTCAGTGCCGATAACCGCTCATATCATGGGCGAGTCGAGATTTTTCTAAAAGGCGAATGGGGAACGGTCTGCGACGACCTCTTTAATCTCAAAGCGGCGGTGGTGGTGTGCCGGCAGCTCGGCTTCCCCTTCGCCGTACGAGTCGCCAAACGGGCCGAAATGGGTCAAGGTGCAAGCGGCCTCAGCATCCTGCTGGACGATGTGGAGTGCGAGGGATCGGAAAGGACACTGCTGGACTGCAAACGGGCGAAAATCGGCAAACACAACTGCGGCCATGATGAAGACGTTGGGGTTGTGTGCGGGTATGAAGAGGGCGACGTCGAGTGACGGTTCTGCCCGAGCTGCCGGGTTTTACTACACTCTTGATAATAAAGGTGCTTCAAAGGTTCTTTAAGGACCAGTTTCGGTTCCATGAAGAACCAGGTTTGTAGTAGAGATTCTGTATATATAACCTAAGATCTAAGTGGTTCTTCTATACAGTTGTCCTTTTAAGGCATTTTTAAGGGATTTTGGCACGCCAGTCCTTTTTTTCTTCTATAGTTCTTATAATACGCCAAAAATTCTGAAACATCCAGAATTTTCAAATCTAGACCTTGAATCAAGTTTCCACCTCTGGATTTCCAGTTCCAGTTCTTTTTCTTCTTCTATTGTTTCTCTGCCTCATAATACGCGTCTTGTTATACGTCCGAAAGTCTGAAACGTTTGGATTTTTTAAATCTAGACCTCGAATCAAGTTTCTAATTCTGGATTTTGTTTGCATTAGAAATTTATGGAACGGTTAACACAGTCCAGGCTAGGATACTGGATACTATGTCCTGATTTGAAGACATCTATCATAAAATAACCTGTTTTGGTTCCTTGAGGAACTATGTTTCCAAGGGTCTTAACATTTTCTTTAAATAATTTAATTTGATTTACTGTAAAAGTTCTTTATTGATTTATCTTATTTTCACCAAGTCCAAAGTATACCAAGACCAAGTACATTTAGTTTTGGTTTCACACTGCAATTTAGTGTCTTTACAGACTGTTGTCATCATCACCTAAGTAGGCGAAGTCTTCCAATACTTTAAAATGATTGGTTTGTAAAAAAGAGGCGTATGTCAGATTATAATATGTTGTCAATTCCTCAAGATACTTTTTTTTAGGGGTTGTGCCAAATTCTACACCCTGACAGAATTTGACTTCCGAATTTGTCTTTGTGCTCATAGCACATGGCTCTCCGTGTCTCTCCTAGTCTCCGCCTATGTCTTCCGTGCTCCCATCCGTGTTCATTTGTAGCTCCGCCCCCTTATTATCTGTCCCCAGGGGTTTCCTGTTTCCTCCATGTGTATTTAAGCCCCTGTGGTTTCAGTGTTAGGTAGTCTGGTCTTGTGCATGTTCTACGTCAGTCAGGTTGCTGTTTCTTTTTTTTCTGTTTTGTTAGTTTATTTAATGTTAATTCTACTAGTCCTGTCTGTTCATCTATCTTATTTTAAGTTTAGTTTTGGTTTATTGTTTCTTTTCTTGTTATTAATTAACTGACGTAGG
This sequence comes from Astyanax mexicanus, assembly GCF_023375975.1. Taxonomy (NCBI): domain Eukaryota; kingdom Metazoa; phylum Chordata; class Actinopteri; order Characiformes; family Acestrorhamphidae; genus Astyanax; species Astyanax mexicanus. Next base: position 1,874,266 of record NC_064416.1, on the reverse strand, counting down.
ACATGCACAAAACCAGACAAACTTACACTGAAAACACAGGGGCATAAATACACATGGAAGGAACATGAAACAGGAAACACCTGGGGACAGGTAATGAGGGGGCGGGGCTACAATTGAACACAGGTGGGAGCACTGAAGAGATGGGCGAAGACAAGAAGAGACAAGGAAAGCCATGTGCTATGAGCTGATCTGTTGTACACATACTACTTTGTTACGCGCCTGACAACCAAGGGGAGTCGGATTTTGGCACAACACCTCTTCTTTTTCTTCTTCTATTGTTTAATGGTTGATAATATAATGGCATTACGCAACTTCCTGTAACTGGTCTGAAAATCCAAACTATTGAATTGAGCCAAAGTCGAAGTTTGATCCAAAGTCGAAAAGAACCTTTTGAAGCACCTTTATTTTAAGCAGTAAAAGTGTACCTGGAATTCTTCAGCCAATGACCGAACAAGAAGAGCACCAATCAGTGCCATTTCTGACTCTGACTTGCTTTATTAATCAGTGGTGATCAATAATTCAGCCCCATCAGTCTCTAGTTCTGATGGAAGCTGGTGCTTCAGGGCTTTTTTTTTTTACATAATTTAAAGTAATTTTAAAGAGATAAATAGTAATAATGGTGATGAAGATGAGCAGTAATCTAGTTATAATGCTGTTGCTAGATCACAGTAATATGGAGAGACGTTGAACGTCTTGGGATTAGTCTATGCTCAGATAGGCAAAATGAAATTGATTGAGTTTTTTGAGATATTTGAAGTTGAGGTTTTAAGGTTTAAGTTTAATATTTTTTGTGTTTTTGTATAACAGGTTACTTTTCTTTTGGTTTGTAGATTTTTCTGATACCAGATAACCTCAGATCACTCTACACTCATTCCACACTCACATACGGTACTGTGCAAAAATCTGCACACCCATCCCACTATGTTGAAATTTTGCTTAAAATTAACTTTTTGCATAATTTCCTGATGATTTACTCAGTTCAGAGTTAACCAGAGTTAATATAATTGGAGAGACTGCCCACTCGTCAAGGATATTCCTTTAATTTCAAAAAGTAGAATAAAGTATTTTATGTTAAAAATATAAAGAGAGCGCTAGCATTACTGCCACTGTGAGCTGGTTAGTTAGTGAGCTGATTAGCTGGTGAGTTACAGCAAGAGCTTTAAATAGTTTAAAAAGTTGGACAAAATAGAATTTAAAAGCTATAAAAAATTATATATTCAATTCTAAATACTTCAATACTTAAACATTTTTGTTCTTCTTTGTTTGTAACTGAGTAAATTCTCTCTAGAGAGAAGAACACTCACTTGAGAATTAAAATTAATGGGTTCATATGGATTTTAAAAGTAAAATATTTTACACAAAAAAAGTACTGTAGGTCTATTTTCTATACAAAACATATTTATAAAGTTATTTACACAAAATCACTCTTATATAAAGTTAAAGATCTCACCAGCTCTATTCTTACCTGTTTTAGTCCCTTTTAGAACAAGCCGTTTAAGAGCTCTGTCACTTTTATGCAAATAAGCTGTTGCAGGCTACGCCCCAAACATAACATGTTTACGCTACACGTTTGCATTAGCTTGTGAAACACAAAATTCATTAATTAAAAGTTCTAACATCTTCCTAATCTGCTGAATTGCCATAGACAGAAGGTATAGATCCCTCCCTCAGAAGAAGTCTAATGACTAATCCTGCTGTGTACTGTCTCAAGGTTCTCAACCTGCAGACTGAAATGACTAAAATGGCATTTTTCTTTTTACTGATCTAGTGGGTGGGGCTTTGGTAGGAGTTGACAGGTGAGGGGTGGAGCCAGGGTGTTTTTATGCAGGTTTCCTTGTTGTGACATCACAATGAGGGAGGAGCATCCAAATGGCTCATAGAAGTATATAATAATTAATAATTTCACGCTTGAAGTGTTTTTATGGGGCAGTCAGTACCCGTATAATTGTGTAAATACAAATGCACATAAAAAAGTGAGTTTTGCGTAATAATACGACCCCTTTAAAGCTCACCAACCAACCAATCAGCTCACAGTAGCAGTAATGCTAGTGCTTTTACTGCTTAAAACTTGTTTACTGTAGAAAATTATACACAAAAAGGTATTTTTTCTTTGCATTTTAGCAGAATATTGTAATATATTTTCTGAAAATAAAGGAATATTCAGCAAAAATAGTAAGTTACTATATTTAATTTGAGTTTTTAGCATTTAGCTCCATTCACCCCCATTTATTTCGGTCTCTCTCTCTAGCGCCCTCTAGTGGTTACAGGGGGAATAGTAAGTGGGCAGTCTCTCCATATAAACCAGCTCTGTCTGTATGGGATTAAAAATACAGGATTTTATACAATGCTGCCCTCTGCTGGTCTGGAATATTAATACACACATTACAATCATTACATAACTCTGATCTGAGTTCAGTCTGAAGTGCTGATACTGTGTTTAATCAGTAGTTAGTAAATGATTAATAACTGCAGGGACTTTGAGAGTCTCCCCCGTACAGAAGGTCAGTACACATTACTGCTTATATTATTATTATATTTTGAGTTTTATGAATATTTTGAATATTTTAAATGGATATTGGATGTTTATGATTCTTATAATCAGTTTATTTTGGGTTTTATATGGAATGAAAATGATGATTTTTCTAAAATGCTGGCCATTCCTTGCTGTAATGTAAAAATCAAGTGATTAAATAAAGAAAGTACCTTAATCATGTGAATATTTGTTTATTATAAACTAATAATATATATTTATAACATGAATAACATGATTTTTAGTCCTTTTTTGTTTACTAAATTACTAAAAAATGTTGTTTTTTAAGTTTGAATGACTTTAGTATTAATCTAGTATTAATCTTAATTCTTAAATAATGAAAAAAAACACAGAATTGAAGGTGTGTTTAAGAGGAACAAATGAACTAAAAACAGATAAAACTATTTTTAATAACACAAAAAATAAAAAAGTCACACTTTTATCATAATGACTAGAATAAGACACAGAAACACAGATATATATATATATTTTTTTTCCTGTATATTTTTACAAGGTTTTTAATCTGAAGATAGTTACAAAAAAAAAACATGTTTAAAAGCAAATCCACTAATTATTTTGATTAGAATTTATTTTTCAGAAATGGTTATGACCAAAATGATTCCTGTTACTGGAACTCACTCCTGTTACTTTTTTATGTTTTGGGTAACAGGATTAAAAGTAACAGAACTGAGTTTTTAGCACAGAATTAGCAAAAACATGAAAAATAACTACGTGTCGAATATGCTAATAGCACGAGGACACTAAGCACATTTCTACTGATTTTTCCAAAAATTTGTCAGCAGATATTTATTTAATATTTTATAAACATATAATATAATAAAAAAATAAGATCTGAGAATTAGTTTGGGTAACAGGACTGAGAGTTCAGTGTGTGTGCAAAAGTGTTGAGACCCCCCGGCTCTAATTTTATAAATAACCATAATGTCCAGAACTGAAAACTGCAGCTGAGGTTAAAAGGGGAAACCCTGCCATGTGAGAAGCGCAGGGTTTACAGCCACAGAGCTTCTACAGAGGAGATTACCCACTTAATATCACACAACCAGCTACACACAGACTGCAGCTGTTTTACTTTTTATTTATCTTTTATTTTAATTTAATTTATTTATCTGATTTTCTATTTTACCTTTTAGCAGTTTTTCATTTATTTTATTTATTTCCTCTATTTATTTCCTTTATATTTTATTTGTTTTATCCCTATGTTTATTTATTTTTTATTTTATATATTTTATTATTCTAATTATGTATCTCTTTACTTCATTGCTTTCCATTTTAACCTGTCCACTTATCCTTTTATTCTGATTTTTTTTTATTTAATTTCTTCTTAATACATTTTTATATTGATTGCTTGTTTTTCTAATGCTCTTACCTTTTTAATCTTGATTGATTTGTTTATGAAGTTCCTTATTTTAGCTTAACCTGATTAAATACTTGATTTAATTTTTTTAATTTTAATTAATTTTTTAGTTCCTTTAAGTTGTAAATATTTAGTAAAAAAAGAAAAATAGAAAATGAGGGTTACCTTCAATGTATTACAGAGTTAAAATAAAACTTTTTTGATACCTTGATGAGGGGAAGCATTAAAACAAATGCATACATTAATGCATTAAAATATATTAAAATAAATGTATTAATCAGAAACAAAAGCAGAATCAAAATTCAGAATTAATTTATTCATTTTTATGGAGCAAATAAGCAAAAACATAGTGTATATAATTTTTTTCGCATTTTGTCAAAACATAAAAATATTAAACGTTTTAGAACCATATAAATATTTTTTAAACTTTTTAAACCTTAAAAACTCCAGCATTAGCTCACCAACCAATCAGAACAATGCATAAAAGCGGTTTATACCTGAAGATCTAAAATATATACCTATGATTTATTTTTATTTTTAGCGAAGTAATTAATTATTGTTTATGAAATTAAAATAAAAAAACTAAAATTGTAATTAGTTTCTATTTATAATTTGAGTTTTTAGCCGATTAGCTCCATTCACTCCCATTCATTCAGCACTCACTCGCGGGCTCCCTCTAGCGGCTAGCGGTGATTATGCGCTGTAGCTGAGTTAACAGGAAGTGGGCGGTCTCGCTGTAAACTATCTCTATCTCTCGGCTCTCGCTTTATACACCCTTCTGCTCCATCTATGTAATGCGGCAGGCCGGAGCCCAAGTGGGCGTGGCTAAAGGGCGGAGCATGTGTCAATCATTGTCGACTGCAGCCAATCAGATACTACACTTTTGTTGTCAATCACTTTTTATTAAGCCAATCCTCAACACAGACCAAACTGTCCATCATTTTTTACTGCAGCCAATCACCTTAACAGATCTGTTAAAAGAAGGCGGAAACTGCGTTGCTACCGGTTAAACGTAGCGCGATTTAAGCTTCTGAACAGCGGTGATTGACACATGCTCCGCCCTTTAGCCACGCCCACTGGTGCTCCGGCCTGCAGTATTACCCTTCTCTTCTGCTCTGCTCAGCTCTGTTCTTCTATTTAAATGATTCGCCCGGTCTCGCCTCCTGATTGGTTAGATCCCATGTTGGACACGCCCCACTCGTAATTTCGCGGCTTGTGATTGGCTCCGCTGTGAAGAGAGCTACGTGTGCGTAAGCGGCGCAGAGTCGGTGTGGAGGAGCCGGTAGAATCGCCGCGCTGATTCGGTCTGAATCAGCAGAACTCCGGGAATAAACCGGATTATTTGTGTATTAGATTCCCGGATCCGATTCGGAGCGGTTACTGTCTGATTACTGAGGATGGAGTACCCGGATCAGAGCGGGTTCAGACAGCGTAAGTTACGTGAGTCCGTTTGTTATTAGTACTAAACAGCTAACCAGTTAGCCTAGCATGCTGCTAATATCCTTCTCTAATTCTAAATAACGTTTAATAAACGTTCGTTTTGGGGTTTAATTGGATGTTTTAAGGTTCATGATGGCCTAAATAACCTTTATTTAACATTTAATAACAGTCATCATATAGTAATATTGAGATACTGACGTTGAATCAATGTTCATTTAGACGTTTTGAGTGGTTGGGCTAAGCTCTAACTTAAATCTAAACTCGCACTAGTTTTAGACCTGGTAGTAAAATGACGTTTAATAAACGTTCATTACATCTTTTTAAGTTAAAGATGGATAAATAACCTTTATTTAACTTTCATTCACACGTTTTGATTGGTTTCCAAACAGGCTTCATCTGTTAATTTGGAGATTCAGACATTAAGTCAACGTTCATTCAAACGTTTTGAGTTGGTTGAGCTGAGCTATAAATCTAAACTACTTTTTGCCCTAGATAGTAAAAGGACATTTAGTGAACTTAGTAACGTTTCCTAACAGGCATTTATTCCTAACAGGCACCATCTGTTAATTTTGAGATTCTGACGTTGAGTAAACGTTCATTTAAATATTGTGAATGGTTGGGCTGAGCTCTAAACTTACATTCACAGTTTTTTCTGCCCTGTTAGTAAATATAGTTTGATAAACGTTAATTATCTGGTTGTTTCGGTTCTTTTTATGTTGATAATGGAGAAACAACCTTTAGACTACCTTTCTTTTATCTGTCTGCTATCGTTGAGACTCTGATGTTGAATCAATGTTTATTTAGACGTTTTGAGTGGTTGGGCTGAGCTCTGAATCTAAACTCGCACTACTTTTTTGCCCTAGGTAGCAAAAGGAGGTTTAATAAATGTTAATTTTTGAATTTTATTGGATGTATTAAGGTTAATGATGACGAAACAACTTCTATCTAACGTTTCTTAAAAAGGCATCAGATAGCCACGTTTATTTAAATGTTTTGAATGGTTGGGCTGAGCTTTAAATCTAAACTCACACTAATTTTTGCCCTGGTAGTAAAATGACGTTTAATAAACATTCATCACATAGTTTAAGGTTGATGATGGAAAGGCAACCTTTAAACAACCCTCTATTTAACGTTCATTTAGATGTTTTGAGTGGTCGGGCTGAGCTCTTCATCTACACTCACCATACTTGTAGCCTTGGTACAAAATTACTACATTAAATAAACGTTTATTTTTGGGTTTTATTGGTTGTTTTAAGGTTAATGATAGCGAAACCACCTTTATTTAAAGTTTCCTAACAGGCATCAGAAACACACGTTCATTTAAACGTTTTGAGTGGTTGGGCTGAGCTCTAAATCTAAACGCACTACTTCTTGTCCTGGTAGCAAAGTGACGTTTAATAAATGTTCATTTAGACGTTGTA